>NW_005353666.1:1403452-1406315 GCF_000412655.1 Myotis brandtii | reverse complement strand
TAAGGCTCACCGCACCTGGGCTGGCACCGCACCTGGGCCGGCACCGCACCTGGGCCAGCACCTTCGACAAAGACTTTGAAGCCCCGGTTCGAAGCTGGTGAGGGTGACGTCTCCTTGCCGGCCGCCCGTCCCCGCAGCACCTGTGTTCACTCTGCCGTTTGTACCTGCAGCGCCTGTATCTTAAACACGAGCTGAAAACAGCGCCTACACCTTTCACCTGCCAGCGGCTGTGAAGGAAACGCTACCACGAGCAGAGCTCCCAGAGGACAGGAAACGGGAAGCGGTCCTGTGGGAAGACGGTGAGGAAGCGGAAAGAACTGGGGTCTGACTGGAGGTCACCCCGAAGAACAGGGGGCAGGGCCAGTCCTTCCCGCAGCCTGGGGTCTGCTAGCACCACCGCTGGTCCGAGGAGCTGCACCCCAACCTCAGCCCTGCGACGGCCCCGCCCAGGACCTGTGCTCTGGTTCGGCCTGGTGGTGAGGGTCCCTGCCTTTCGCGTGTGTAGCCATGGAAACAGGCGTGCTGGGCATCGCCCTGTGCCAGGCGCAGCGCAGGACCCACGGGCACACGGGCGGGGACAAGCGGTATGGCCCGCGCCTGGGCGTCCACGGTCTCGGGGCTGGTGGGAGGGCGGCTGTGAAGGGACCCACGTGTGTCCATGTGTCAGCACCAGTGGTGACATGAGCGTGAGGGACCACGCGGAGCGGTCACGGAGGGTGACTGAGCCCCCAGCTCTGGGCTGGGTCGTGACCCTTCTCGTGGGGACTCAGAGCAGAGGCCGTGGTCCAGGTGAGAGGGGCCAGCCGGCTCCAGGTGAGGGTGCCCGAGAGGAGGGGCCCCTGGAGACCGAGGGAAGGCGAGCGGGGGGTGGGGGGGTGCTGAAGAGCGGAAAAGCCAGGGAGCACGGCCTTGGAGTGGGACTGAGCATGAGGTCTGTCCCGAGGCCACAGGTGGGCGCCAGGGGTTCCCAGCAAGGAGACAGTCAGCCTGGCCTCCCCCCACAGGCCCAGCCGTCTCCCTGCCCGTCCACGGAGTCAGCCCCAGCTCAGCTTTGCAAGGTTTGAGGGGGGAGCAAACAGGACATAGAGGGTGGGGCAAAAGCAGGCTTACAGTTGTGAGGGGCGACCTATGAACCAGGAGGGCACGGTTCGATTCCGGTCAGGGCACATGCCCGGGCTGTGGGCTCGATCCCCAGTGAGGGGCGTGCAGGAGGCGGCCGATCCACGATTCTCCCTCCTCATTGATGTTTTCATCTCTCTCCCTCTCCCTTCCTCTCTGAAAAAAAATAAAAATTTAAATTAAACAATCACACAGGAGAACCTTAGCTAAGTTCTTCCCTGAACATGAATAAGTTTCTAGCAAGCTGGCTTCCTGCCTCCGAGTTCTTGTGAAGCAAATATTTCCAATTAAAGTCGTGAACCCTAACAGATGCCTTAGCGTGATGACATGGCTAATCCGAGGGATCAGGTGGGCCAGGCTGGGCCCAGGTGAGTCACGGGCATCCTTAAAGAGGAGGGGTCCCCCACCCCCTGCTGCGGTCAGAGGGAGGGGGAGGGGCTGGCTGTGGAGATGGAGGGAGGGGCCAGGCGCCTCTGGAAGCCAGGAAAGGCCAGATGGGCTCTCCCCTGGCGCCTCCGGAGGGACACACACTGCAGACACCTTGTTAGCCGGGGGAGACCTATTGGGCTTCTGACCTCTGGCCTCCAGAACTGTAACAAACTCCGTTGTCTTAAGCCACTAAACCTGTGGTCATCTTACAGCGGTAACACGAAACCAACACACTTAGATTAGCAGTAACCAAGATACTGAAATTATTTTCCATAAAAAATATCCGTTAGATGGAAGATGCTGTCAGAGGGAAGACTGAGAGGTCCACTCCCAGACCTTCTCAAACGCATGTAACAGCTTTTTTGGCAAAATATGAGAGGCCGAGGAGGCCCTCGGGGACTGTCAGGGCCTCGTCTCATGTCGGTTTCATGGCGGCAGAGGGTCCATTTAAAGGTGGGGTTTGTGCCAGCGGGTGCCACGCCTGAGGGTGGGGGGGGGGGGGGGGGGGGGGGTTAAGACCTGGGTGACGCGTCATTTCTGAGACACGTGTGTTTGCCTGTCATTGTTAGAACATGTCACCCGGCCAGCTTGAGGCGGGCAATTCAGGGGATTGACTACATTCACCAGGTTGTGCAGCCACCACCATCACCCCATCTCTTCATCGTCCCAAAGGGACTCCGTGCCCATCAGACAACTGCACAGCCCCCCCCACCCCCCACCTGCGGGCGCCCTCCCGCTGTCCGTCTCTATGGACCCGACGCCTCTGGGCGCCTCGTGTGAGAGGAGTCACAGCCCCTGTCCCTGTTGTCCCTTCTGTCACCTGCATACGTTCTCGGGCTCACCCGGCTGTACCGTCGCCCCAAGTGTGGGGACCCCACTCCCGGCTCCGGCTGAAGGGTAGCCGTGCACAGGCCTCGGTCGTTCCCACCCTTCAGATGACGGACTTGGGCTGTGGCCACCCTTTGGCAATGGTGAGTGGTGTTGCTGGGAGTATCGTGTCCAAGGGTCAGACATTCGTGAGTTTAACTCTCAGGCACAGCTGGGACTCACTGGAGATGAGAAGGAGGTTATAACAGGAACCGCCTTCCACCCGGAGGGCGCTGCCCGCTGCAGGGACGCAGGGACGCTGGGTGCCACCAGGACACCAGGTCTAGTGACCGCATCCACCACTCGAGTGGGTAGAGCGGGGACGTCAGAACTCAAGGCTGGAGGCTTCGTCGTGGCCGCAGTGGGCCCGGCCTTCACGCCTTCACGAGGGACCTTCTCGCTCCCGTAGGAGACGGTGCCTCCGCCAGGGTCCTACCCCCCCCCACCC
>NW_005353666.1:1403053-1403375 GCF_000412655.1 Myotis brandtii | reverse complement strand
CCGAGGCCAGGGCTTTGCAGGAGAAGCAGGGGGGTGGCAGTGCAGGGCCCCGGCCAGACAGGCCCCTCAGAGCCCTCTTTTCTTCCTAAAGGCTTTTTAACATAAAAATAACCCCGACTCCAGTGGGTTCAGGCCTTGCCCCAGAGGCACTGGCTGGAGAGGGGCCAGGGCAGGTCTGGGGACAGCGGGTCTGCAGAGGGGTGAGCGGTAGTGGCTCCATCTGGGTGGCCACCTGCAGCCCCACCCAGACCCCCACCCAGCTCCCTCCCTCCCGCACCTGCCCCTCCTCCTCTCCCAGCAAAGGGGGTCCTGGGGGTTGGGG
>NW_005353666.1:1400720-1402597 GCF_000412655.1 Myotis brandtii | reverse complement strand
GCAAAGGCCGCCCACAGGCGCGGAGTGAAAAGTGGGGGGAGGCTATTTTTCACTCTGCACCCCCCCCTCCGCAAGGAAGGGATGGAGCTGCTGCCGCCAAGTCCATTGCACGCCCTGTGCGGGGAGGGTGGGCTCGCGCCAGCAGCTTCCCGCCCCCGCGTGTTCCTGGGGTGTTACTGACACAGAACAGAACCCACCAGGGAATGCAAATCCAGGAGCAAGTGCGTCAGCAGCGGACGCAGTCTGGGCGCAGGGACCTGCTCCTGCTGGGGGGGGGGGGGGGGTAGTGCAGGCAGAGCTCACAAGATAAACAGCCTGCCCCATCCATCCTTCCGCGCCCAGCAACAGTCCCCGAGCCCTGGCTGCTCTGCGGGGAGGCCCGGGCTCAGTCCCAGGGGGGTCTCCCAGGAGAGCCCCTCCCACTCCGGGAGGCCCACCCTCCAGAAGTGGACAAGGGAACATGCCCCCCCCTCACCCCAACCCCGGATCGCTCCCCCCAGGGATTCAGGCTGCTCTGCACGCAGAAACACGGGCTTCTGCAGGCCGGGCACCTGCCCTGAGCCACATCCAGGGTCCTCCCTCCGACCCCTCCGGGTGCCCTTCAGCTAAAAGTGGGTGCCGGGCGCCCAGCAGCCCGGGGATGAAGTGGCTACGGAGAGCGCGCCTGGCTTCTGTAAAATCAGTCATTTTAACTCCCCTCCCCCCACCAGTGGCCTCCAGGCCTCCAACTTCCTCTCAAGGTCCAAATGGCAGGAGGAGCAGGGCAGCTGCACCTGTTCCACCCCTTTCTAGGCCGGAGTCCCGGTCCCCCGCTGCCAGTTACAACAGCAGGGGTCACCAGCACGTGGCCTAGGGCCTGAGTGTCCACCTATGAACCAGGAGGTCACGGTTCAGTTCCCACCAGGCAGGCCACATACCCAGATTGTGGGCTCCATCCCTAGAGGCAGCCAATCAATGATTCTCATCATTAATGTTTCTCTCCCTCTCTCCCTCTTTCCTCTCTGAAATCAATAACAATATTTTAAAAAATAAAAACAACACTGCTGGTGGGAATGCAGACTGGGGCAGCCACTGTGGAGAACAGTATGGTGTTTGCTCAAAAAATTAAAAATGGAACTTCCATTTGACCCAGTGATCCCACTTCTAGGAATATATCCCAAGAAACCAGAAACACCAATCAGAAAGGATATGTGCATCCCTATGTTCATAGCAGCACAATTCACCATAGCTAAGATCTGGAAACAGCCTAAGTGCCCATCAGCAGATGCGTGGACTAGAAAACTGTGGTACATCTACACGATGGAATACTACGCTGCTGTAAAAAAGAAGGAAGTCTTACCATTTGCAACAGCATGGATGGACCTGGAGAGCATTATGCTAAGGGAAATAAGCCAGTCAGAGAAAGATAAATATCACATGATCTCACTCATTTGTAGAATCTCATCAACAACATAAACTGATGAACAAAAATAGATCCAAAAACAAGCATCAAACAGACCATCAAATCTCAGAGGGAAGGCAGGGGAGGGTTCTGGGGTGGGGGTAAGAGATCAACCAAGGGACTTGTATGGATGCATATGAGCATAACCCATGGACACAGACACTAGCGGGGGTGAGGGCATGTGCCGAGGGGTGGAGGAGGCCAGGGGGAGGTCAATGGGAGAAAAAGGAGACATATGCACTACCATTTGCAATACTTTAAACAATAATTTAAAAAAAGAAAAAGTATGAGCTATTCAAGAAAACTGGGAAAAAATAAAAATAATCTACAATAATAAAAGACAAAGATGCTAACTGACCGTACCTTTGCTATGGCCTAAGCCACGCCCACCAGCCAATCAGAGCAACTATATGCAAATTAACCCAACCAAGATGGC
>NW_005353666.1:1398400-1399491 GCF_000412655.1 Myotis brandtii | reverse complement strand
CCTTTCCCCACCACCACCACCGAGTTCTCACGGCAGATTTACAGCAGAGCCAGGTTTCTGCCCGTGTATGAACTTCGTTCTAGGCATTAATAAGTCAGCTCTGGCCAGTAAGGGAGGCCACGGTCAACTCCTTAATCCCCCACATTCTTCCTGCAGGTAGAGAGAGGTGAGAACTCTGGAGGCATTTGGGGGGGGGGGCAAAGAGAGAGCCTGAAGAAACTGAATCCCTACACCTGGGTGTGCATGTTGGATGGAACCCACAGACGCCAGCATGACCTCTTTTATAAAAAATGGGGCCCAGCAACCTTAGGAAGCACAACCAACAAAGAGGTCAGCATGAGGACACTGTAGCCTTAGGACACATGCAAATACAACCGGTCCTTCCTGTCCCCGCCCCTGCCCAACAGGAATGCTAGCTCAGCGAACAGGGCGGTGCCGTCAGCACAGACCCTGGTTCACACGGACTGATGGACCTCAGGGAAGATCCCCTTTGGGGCAGCCTGCCTATCGCATACAATAAGTCAAACTTGGTCTTTCTGCAAAACGACCTTTTATACAAAATGAGAGGCAGACGCAAGGAATGCTCCCAGAAAATGGGCTCACGTTTTGCATCCAAGAAGGGAAGGAAGGATCCATTTTGCAAATATGTAAAAAGACAGACGTGAGGGGGTGTCTGTGGGGGAAGTGGGAGCAGGGCCTGCTCTGAGGGGAGGAATGGGGTCTGTAAGGGCAGAGGAGTGGGTCCTGCCCAGACAGTCACCAAGGACTGTGGGAGGCACCTGCCTCCGTCTCCCGGTCGAACTCCCGAGGGGACAATTTGCATATTAGGCTTTTATATAGAGAGATTTTTAGCAAAGAAACAAAAGTGAAGCTAAACCACCCAAGACACCCAGCAGGCTCTAGGCAGCATGCGGAGCAGCAGGTGGCTCACCCACGGGCGGGGTGCCCTCCTTCACCAGGTGCGCTGGGGGGAGGGCGGGTGCGGTAGAGACCAACCGAACTCTTTCAGATCCACGGAAAGTCCTCTGCATGGAAGAGACGGGGCAGCTTGGCCAAAGCAACAGGGCGATGGGAAACCCAAAGCTGAGACC
>NW_005353666.1:1391636-1398320 GCF_000412655.1 Myotis brandtii | reverse complement strand
GGGCTCCCTCTCCTGAGCGCTTTCATTTCTTACCGCTCTGGGCTTCCTGGTTGCAGAAGCCAAGCCACTACGGAGCAAACGCATTAAAATCCCACCACAGCCCACATGACACCAAGTGTATGGTTTAGTGAAATGGCAGGAAGCCAGTTGGGGCAGCGTTATATTTTGTGGACATTTCGTTACACATTTCTTCATTTCAAGTTTTGCAGGTTTTCCCCCACAAACGGCCCCGGCTCCTTGCCCTCTGTAGCTCTTCACAATCCCAAACCTCCAGCAGAGTGGGCCTTGGTGCCGCCGAGCCTCACGCTCGAAATATCCTCCCTCGCGCACAGCTGGCTCCCTCTGGCTGCTCTGGCCGCCCGCTGAGGCGGTTTTCGGGAAAACTTCTATGCCATTGAAAGAGAGCTCACCCACCTCAGGGAACGGGGTGGGGAGGGCGGGCAGGTGTGCCTCCTCCGCCCCTGGCAGTGCTCCCCTGGGCGGTCCCCACCCCCACCCCCCACGATAATAAGCGCAGTGCCTGTGGGTCCCAGATCGCCTTCCGCGGACACTTGAGACGGGCAGTGGAGAGCCAGGGACCAGGGGCCGCGCTGGGGTAAGTGGCCTGGGCCTCCATCTCACCCCAGCCCTCACCTGCTGGGTGCCCCGTGCCGTCACCCCACTGCTGACATGGGAGAGGGTCTTGGCAAACCGGGAGCCCACCTTCCCCTCTGACAACCCATGGCACGCGAACTTGATAATGTGGCTCAGGGGAGGCTTAAAAATCCACAATAAATTTCAACTGAAAAGGAGAGGGTTTTGTAGAAGCAGACAAGTGTAACAAATCTAGAAATAAACCCTCATCTCTGCTCACCTGGCTCCTCACCTTCACTTCTCTGAAACCCGAGGGCGGTGCCTGCAATACGCAAATAAGCCAGCATTTCCACACAGACATGGCCCTGAAGCAGGAATAATGAAAGTTTAGTCCCCTGGTCCCTTCCATTTTTAAGGGCTGGATGTTGGAGACAGTTCTCTGTGGGTCCTTTGTGTTTCTGCATATCTTGATGTTCTGGGCAGCTTTTCTCTTTTTAAATATATTTTTATTGATTTCAGAGAGGAAGGGAGAGGGAGAGAGAGATAGAAACATCAATGATGAGAGAGAGTCATTGATCTGCTGCCTCCTGCATGCCCCCCACTGGAGATCGAGCCCGTGCTCAACCCGGGCATGTGCCCTGACTGGGAATTGAACCATGATCTCCAGGTTCATAGGTCGACATTCAACCACCAAGCCACGCCGGCTGGGCCTGGGCAGTGTTTCAAGGCTGCTTGTCCATGAACGGCTTTGGGAGACGCAGGTGGGACCTTCCTCCTGGGCAAGGGGCGGGCGTGACCACCATAGTGCACTGACGGTGCTTTCCTCCCGGGCAGGTGGCCGTGGCCCATGGGTACGCCAGGCAGGTTCTCCCCACACCGCACAAGGCCAGGTGTCCTCGTGGGTGGCCTTGTAGGGACTGAGGTTGGGGGGCCCGTGCTCTCCTAAAGCCGTGAGTCAGAACCCGCTCTTCAGCCTGATGGGCACCGTGGCCTGGGCAGGCTGGCCAGGAGCTTGCAGGCGGGGGAACCCCAGGCCCCTCACAGTCCTTGACCGAGGGTCAGGTGTTCCCAGCTCGCCACCAGGAACCACCAAAGCGGACAGCGACGCTGATGAATAAGCTGCTTCTTGCCAGTGAGTGTTCAGCCTTGGAGGTGAGGTTGACAGTGGCTCACCTCTGGTTCTCCATCTATATATGTAAAACCCAAGCGACCAGACAACTGAACGACCAGAACGACCAGAACGACCAGTCACTATGACAAGTATTGCGGCAGCAAACCAGCCCAATTGGGGCCCCCCAACTACCCGCAGCACCCCTCAGGCCGGCCCCACCCCCAATCAGCCCACTCCACCCCAATCAGGGGCGGGGCTGGCAGCCAACCTCCCATGTCCCCTCCCCCCACCAGCTGGGCCCCGATTGGGGACAGGCGGCCGGACCCCACCCGTGCACAAATTCGTGCACCGGGCCTCTAGTCATGTATAAAACAGGAATGACGGTACCATCCCCCGAGGAAGACGGGGTGAGACACCGCAGGTGGAAATGCCCAGAAGGGGACAGAAGCGTGCAGACCCTCCGTTTTCATTTGGGTTTAGAATTTGGAATGTCGTCAGAATCTGTTAGAGATCACAGCAGGAGGGAGAGAGGCTGGATTTGCTCCTCAGCCTGGAGAACTGAAATGTGGAACAAAACATAACGAGAATTCTCGTGGAGATGATGACTTTTCAAGAGATTGATGGTTTAAAGTAAAAATAATAAAAACATATTCTGGGGTTTATAACGGATGAAAAGGTAAAATGCATCCACCAGAAAAGAAAAGGGATAAGGAGCAGGAAACGCCAGGGAACTATCACCGGCTTCTTCAAGACCCGTAATATTATACACACGTGGCCTCCTGTTATGTGAAGGTGGACTTGATACGTTTTTAAGATACATGCTAGACCCCAGAGCAGCCATGCATGCACAAAAAGGAATGCAGCTGATTAGCCAATCACACTGAATTATTAAAACACAGCCAATCCAAAAGAAGACAGGAAAGGAGCAGAATAGACAACAGATGGAAAAACCAAAACCAGTAACAAGATAATAGATTTAAGCCCAAGCATATTGATGACCTCAGTGAACCCAGAGCAGCCATGCATGCACAAAAAGGAATGCAGCTGATTAGCCAATCACACTGAATTATTAAAACACAGCCAATCCAAAAGAAGACAGGAAAGGAGCAGAATAGACAACAGATGGAAAAACCAAAACCAGTAACAAGATAATAGATTTAAGCCCAAGCATATTGATGACCGCAGTGAATGGTCGAACCCAGGGATTTCTGCCAGGGGCCAGATAGTAATCATGTTACGCTCGGCGTGCAGCCCGCTCTCTGCTGTTGGAGCAAGAAGTCGGTCATTGCGTGCCCCAAATACATGGACGTGGCCGTGATCCAGCAAAGTTTATTTACAAAACCAGATGGTGGTTTGGGCCTAGGGGCCTTAGTTGGCTGACTTCTGGTCTAAACAGTCCAGTTTAAAGGCAAATATATATATGGAGAGGGAGAGGGAGAAGGAGGGGGGGGAGAGAGAGAGAGAGAGAGAGAGAGAGAGAGAGAGAGAAAGAGAAGAGAGAGAAGAGAAGAGAAGAGAGAGAGAGCGCACTGAGATGCTAATAGTAAAATACTGAAAAACAAATTATCAGAACGCCAGTCCAAAAATGCGGAAATAGCAAGATGAACATTAGGCAAAGTAGATTTCAATGCAAAGAATTCAAGGAAATAAGAGGGACATTCCATAATGATAAGGGGATCAATTCATCTTGAGGACATACAACGCTAACTTGGTATGCGCTTGACAGATCTTCAAAATACATGAAGCAAAAACTGATTAAAGTGAAAGGAAAAATAGACAAATTTATAATTCTAATTGGAGCTTACAGCACATCTCTCTCAGTAATTGATAAAACAAGAAGACAACAGATTAGACTAATAAAGATTTAGAAGTCTTGATAAACACTAAGATCAACTTGTTTTAATTGATATCTATTTTTTAAAAAAACGCATCCTCCCCTGCACAACACATTTATTTCAAGTACATATGGAACATTTACCAACATTGATCATATTCAGGGCCAAAAAACAAGTGTCCATAATGTAAAGGAATTGAAATCTTACGAAGTAGATTATCTGAACAAAATGAATTTAAATGAAAAGTCAGTAAAAGAAATATATGTAGTAAATTTCCAAATGCTTAGAACTTGAACACTTCTAAACATGCAGTGTTTCAAAGGAAAAAAAGTCAATGGGAAAACTAAAAGATATTTTGATTTGGAGAAAAATAAAAACAGTCTGTCAAAATTTGTGAGGAGCAGCCAAAGCAATGCTTAGAGGAAAAGTTATAGCATCAAATGCTCATATTTGGAAAGAAGACATGTTTCAGATCAATGGGCAGGACTTCCACATGGCAGCATGAAGAATGGCAGCAAATTCTCTCCCCAAAAAGAAAAAAATTATTTAAAAAATAATTATTATTTTAAAAAATTTCAAGGCTCTAATTGACCAAAAGCCTATTGGGAAGTGTTTATTCATAAAAACCTACTAGACTTTATGTAAGAACGGTGGGAGACTTGACTGTGGTTGACCCCACCCCCTTCAGCTTCATCAGTGAGTCAGCTGTACCAATTTGGGACAAGTCACGGAAACCAGCAACTTTCCTGTAAGCCAAGGCTCACTGACTTGGAGTACAGAACAAGCGGACGACAGCAGCCCCACCCCCAGTGCATTGTCAAAGTGGAGATCTCGGAGGCAAACACATCGGGCAGGGCAGCAGTCAGCTAGCCTGTGGTCATAGTCCTGACCAGGACTAGCAACAAAGTGACCCAGAAAACAAGACACCTGGAGAGCCTGGATCAGCGTCCACACAGCCCCACGGGGAAAAGCAAGCAAATGGCAGGGACAGTTTTCCCGTTTACTTCTGACACCCCTGGTCTTCATCCATCCAGAATGGGTTTTTGTGTGTGGTGTGAGGTACGGATCAAAGTCCATTTTTTCCATATCAGTAACTTATTTTCTCCATTAAATGTTTTTGACAGATAACATGTTGATGCATATACCCTTCTCGACTTTTAAGTAAATACTTCATGAACTATAAAACAACGGTTTATCAAAAGTAAATTAAAATAATTAAATATATATTTCGAAGTGCTTTACATTTTTGTTGAGAACAGAAATTTTTACAAATTCACCTTTAAGAAATTTAGCAGCTTTTAATTTCTAAAATTCCCTGATTTCCTTAATATGCATAGGGGAAAATTTAGAGCTGAAAGTTGTATTTTTTTAAATATATTTTTATTGATTTCAGACAGGAAGGGAGAGGGAGAGAGAGAGAGAGAAACATCAATGATGAGAGAGAATCATCGATCAGCTGCCTCCTGCATGCTCCACACTGAGGATCAAGCCTGCAACCCGGGCATGTGCCCTGACCAGGAATGGAACTGTGACCTCCTGGTTCATGGGTCGACGCTCAACTACTGAGCCAGGCCAGCTGGGCATCAGTATTTTTTAAAACAAAACAAGTTGCTGTATCTTATATTCCTACTGGCCTTCTCAGAGCTGCATGTTCGTGTAAGATGAGATGAGAAACAAGCCAACACGCCCCACGCCCGGGGTAAGTTCTGTTCAACCGGAGTCTCCTAGCCCCGTGGCACCGCCTCTCCTCGGCGGCTCTACTGTCCTGAGGATTTGCTCCGACGCAGACAAGCCCCCATTAGGCCAGTGGGTCCTTTCATCGTCACATTCAGACCCGTTTTTAAAACCACCCAGAGGAATGAGGCGGGAGAGGGCCGGAGGGCGTGGCTGCGGGTGCAGAGGTGTGGGCCCTGCTGCAGGGGGTCCGCCCACAGGGGGTCCTGGCTTCCTGCTGGACAGGACCTGCCCACATTGTTTTTTCTTTTTACTGATTTCAGAGAGGAAGGGAGGAGGAGAGAGAGAGAGAGAAACATCAGTGATGAGGAGCCATGATGGATCAGCCGCCTCCTGCACGCCCCCCACTGGGGATGGAGCCCACAACCGGGGCCTGTGCCCTGACCGGGAATGGAACTGTGACCTCCTGGTTCACAGGTTGACGCTCAACCGCGGAGGGCAGGGCCTGCCACCTTCTGTTCTCAGTGTTTCCAAGGCTTTTTTCTGGAGAATCGTCTTGCGAGCCCTCGACCTGGGATCCGAGTTGATGCAGCCCCCCAGCTGAGCTGTTTCCTTCCTGGAGTGAAACGGGACCCCTCCCTCCCTCGCTTCTCGGTCCCTCAGAGCCTGAGAGCAAGGAGCCTGGCCTGACAGTGAGGCCAAAGCCCACACAGGAAACCAGAAAGCATGGCCGCGTCCTCGGTGGGCACGGCCTCTCGAACGCACACGGGAAGCCGTGGGGTGCTGGCCACACAGAGCCCGTTAGACGGGAGGTCGGAACTGTGACCTCCTGGTTCACAGGTTGACGCTCAACCGCGGAGGGCAGGGCCTGCCACCTTCTGTTCTCAGTGTTTCCAAGGCCTTTTTCTGGAGAATCGTCTTGCGAGCCCTCGACGTGGGATCCGAGCCGATGCAGCCCCCCAGCTGAGCTGTTTCCTTCCTGGAGTGAAACGGCCGGGACCCCTCCCTCCCTCGCTTCTTCCCCCCAGCTGAGCTGTTTCCTTCCTGGAGTGAAACGGGACCCCTCCCTCCCTCGCTTCTCGGTCCCTCAGAGCCTGAGAGCAAGGAGCCTGGCCTGACAGTGAGGCCAAAGCCCACACAGGAAACCAGAAAGCACGGCGCGTCCTCGGTGGGCACGGCCTCTCGCGCGCACATGGGAAGCCGTGGGGTGCTGGCCGCGCAGAGCCCGTTAGACGGGAGGTCACACTCTGGCCTTAAAAAACGAACTTGCGCAGCGATTTGTGGTCCCAGTTCCCACTCACTGATCTCATCACTAAATTCAACTCCGACTTGGAACTGTGCGTGTTTCTAATTTACGAAACTGACAAAAACGAGTCCCCACAACTCTCCTTTGTCGCAGGAACTGCCTCTCCCGGGCTCCTGCCGGCGCTGCCAGCAGCCTGCGTGGAGTCCGTCCCCTCCCGCGGCCACAGCCAAGCGCTCCACAGCAAT
>NW_005353666.1:1389982-1391537 GCF_000412655.1 Myotis brandtii | reverse complement strand
GGTCAGCTGGCTGGCCCGGCTGGCAGCAGCCCGCAGCCGCCCACACGCTCCCTGCCAAAGCTGCTTCTCGGTGTTCACATTCCGCTCCTACAGTTTCTCCAACAGGAAAACTTGTCACCTTTCTTGGCTCTCAGGCCGTGTTGTTCTCAACCCCGAGGAAAAATACAGGCGTTACATGCAGGCGTCTCCCATTAACGGCACTTGACCATTTATTCCGCAAGAGCTTGATGTTAATTGTCTGTTGTTGGTAATCCTCACCCGAGGGCATTTTTCCATTGATTTTTAGGGAGAGAGGGAGAGAGGGAAAGACAGAGAGAAATATCCACGTGAAAGAAACACATTGACTGGTTGCCTCCTGCATGAGCCCCGACCAGGGCCCGGGCCAGGGAGGAGCCTGCAAGCAAGGTACATGCCCTTGACCAGAATCGAACCCAGGACCCTTTGGTCCGCAGGCCAAGACGCTATCCACTGAGCCAAACCAGGCTTGATGTTAATTTTGAAATATGTCTAAACCCATTCTATTATTATTATTATTATTATTATTATTGATTTCAGAGAGGAAGAGAGAGAGAGAGAGAAACATCAATGATGAGAGAGAGTCATGGATCGGCTGCCTTCTGCACACCCCCCACGGGGGATGGAGCCGATAACCCGGGCCTGTGCCCTGACCGGGAATCAAACCGTGACCTCCTAGTCATAGACTGATGCTCAGCCCTGAGCAGGCCGGCCGGGCTGAGCCCTGCTCTAAGGCTTTCCGTGCTTTATCTGAAAGGCGGCTGGAGGTGCTGCTGAGAGGAGCGGTCAAGCAGCGCTGAGCAGGCCCTCAGGCCGTGAGGACGGGCCTGTCCTCTCTCCCCTGGGCTAGGGGTGCGTTCACCTTGGACGGCCCTGTCCTCTCTCCCCTGGACTAGGGGTGCGTTCACCTTGGACGGCCCTGTCCTCTCTCCCCTGGGCTAGGGGTGCGTTCACCTTGGACGGCCCTGTCCTCTCTCCCCTGGGCTAGGGGTGCGTTCACCTTGGACGGCCCTGTCCTCTCTCCCCTGGGCTAGGGGTGCGTTCACCTTGGACGGGCCTGTCCTCTCTCCCCTGGGCTAGGGGTGCGTTCACCTTGGACGGGCCTGTCCTCTCTCCCCTGGGCTAGGGGTGCGTTCACCTTGGACGGGCCTGTCCTCTCTCCCCTGGGCTAGGGGTGCGTTCACCTTGGACGGGCCTGTCCTCTCTCCCCTGGGCTAGGGGTGCGTTCACCTTGGACGGGCCTGTCCTCTCTCCCCTGGGCTAGGGGTGCGTTCACCTTGGACGGGCCTGTCCTCTCTCACCGCACGGCGCACACAGTCCGGTGTGTCCTGCGGGGACGAGGGGGGTTAACCCCAGCTCCGTGCAGGGTGTACACGGGCGCTGTTCTTAAAGAGCCTCGTCTACACTAACCCTACTCCCGTCTGAAGTGCCGCCTGCGGTGCTGGCCACCCGGCCTCATGCTCGGATGGGAGCGTCCCAGGCACCAGCGACAGAAACAGAAGAGGCCGCGGGCGGGAGCCCTGGGAGGGCCACGCGCTGG
>NW_005353666.1:1383837-1389787 GCF_000412655.1 Myotis brandtii | reverse complement strand
CGTCTGCGCTGCATGGGCACAGTCCTGCCTGGAGTCCGCTGCCCGTCTCCCAGGTGCCGGATCCTGCTGCCTCTGCCTCAGCCCCTCACTCTCTCTCAGCCGGTCCTGGAAACCGACGGGACGTACTGACCAACTGGGGAGCTGGACAGTGAAAGGAGCCCCTTCCCGCCCCTCGGCGCGGCTCAGCGTGAGCGTCGACCTGTGAACCAGGAGGTCAGGGTTCGATTCCCCGTCAGGGCACAGGCCCGGGTTGTGGGCTCGATCCCCAGTGAGGGGCGTGCAGGAGGCAGCCGGTCCACGATTCTCTCTCATTGTTGATGTTTCTCCCTCTCCCTTCCTCTCTGACATCAATAAAAACATGTTTATGAATAAGTAAACAAACAAACAAATAAAGCGCCCGGACAGAGAGCAGCCCGTCCCCCGCGCAGGCGGAGGTGGGTGCTGCTTTGAGCGACGGCGGCGAAGGCCGGGAACCAACTCAGGAGACAGGCTGTCGAGTTGCCCACAGATGCAACGGGAACAGAACGAAGAGTCTTCAAGTCGGAGGAGGGGGAGGGGGAGGGTCGCTCGGTCAGCAGAGCAGCTCCTCCCTCACGGAGGGCTCCTGACCCGCCCGCTTCAAGCGCCAGACGGCGCCACACGTGTGAACAGGGGTGATTTCAGCGTCTGTCCCTTCTGAGGGCTCTGCCACCCCCGTGTGGCACCAAGTTTTCAAATCAGTCAAATGCCCCGGAGCTGAGTTAACCGTACGCTGACGGTGAAACTACGTTTCTCCAAACGTGGGGCTGTATTAACAGAGGTATATTTAGCAGACCATGGGAGGTCGTAACCCCTCCATAAGATTCACAGCACTTTGAATACTGATTAGTTTTTAACTCTAAGGACAGCGGTAAAGGCGCAGCTAGGGAGTGACGGAGGAGTGGCCCCGACCAGCCTGTGGCCTGGGAAATCGCCTCACCAGCCGTGGAGAGCGATGCCCGGGGAGCACGAGGCTTAGCCTGGGGCTCGGTAAACACTGACAGGTGGCAGCAAGCGCTTGACGATTACTTGACAGAGGGGAGCATGGGATCCCGCCCATTACCTGACTCGCCCAAGACCCAACCACCCTAAGAGGCTGAGCGCGGGTTCAAACCGAGGTTCGGTTTTCTGTTCCATTCCTAGTCCCTTCTTCACCTGCTCCTCGCCGCTGTTTCACTCTAACTGCCCGTGACCTGGCAGACACCACCCCTCCTTGGCCAGGATACATGACGCAACACGCCAGAGCAGGGGTCCTCAAACTTCTTAAACAGGGGGCCAGGTCACTGTCCCTCAGACCGTTGGAGGGCTGAACTATAGTTTAAAAAAAAACTATGAACAAATTCCTATGCACACGGCGGCAGCAAAAACACCCTCGGGCCGGATAAATGTTTTCGGCGGGCCGCATGTGGCCCGCGGGCCGTAGTTTGAGGACCCCTGCCCCAGAGTGTCGCTAGGGCTCCTCCCTGACCATCCAGTAGCTCCACCATCGCCTCGGTCTCCAGGGGTCTGTCAGTCTAGTCCGCTGGGTGACTGCCCTCTGCTCACAAACCCTTAACAAGCAAACAAGACCCCAAAACACCCTCCTCCTCCCTGCCTGCCGCGGCCGCAGGCCTGCCCCAACACTCGTGGCACCAGCAGGTGTGTTGACAGAGTGGTCTTCACCCCACGTCAGCCCCTCTCTCTTTGGCCCTTGCATCTGGCTGCAACCCTCCTGTCACACTGAAACCCGGAGTCCCGGTGGCAGTGCCCCCCTCCACACACACACACACACTGTCCACTGTTCCTGTCCCTCCAGCACTAAAGTGCCCCTACACAGCCTCGGCCTTGAGCCCCTCCACTCCCAGCCCCGTTTTCTACTTTCTGGCTTTATTCCAACTTGCCAACTTGTCTGGTTTCTTTTCTTGACTCCTGGGTGGGTGGGTGGATGGATGGGTGGGTGGATGGATGGGTGGGTAGATGGATGGATGGTGGATGGATGGATGGATGGTGGATAGATGTATGGGTAGATGGATGGGTAGATGAATGGGTGGATGGATGGGTGGGTGGATGAACGGATGAACAGATTGATAGATAAACTGGATGCATACATCAAAAGGAAAGTCACACCACAACCAGGCAAAATAGAGGCTGAACGACCCACGAGTGGTGAGGGGGAGCTTGAGCCCAGGTGACGGGTTGTCATGGAGCTTGTCCCGGGACAGCTGTGTGGGAGGTCCATTCCTGCGGTGATGACCACGCAGTGATGGCCTAGTCCTGTCCATGGCTCTGCTTCCCGCCAGCACAGCCTGCTCTCCGAATTCCTAGCTCTGTCATTCTCAGACCACCACCTCTCTCCGGCTCATTTTTCTGCACCCCAACCCCACACCTGGGGAGAAAACTCCCGTTTGCAGCGCTAGTGCCAGAACCTGCCACATGGCAACAACTCCCTCAATATCTGCTGGACCAATAAGCGACTGCGTACATGGACCAGCATAGGTTCCACTCAGAAGAGGGTGTGTGACCAGGGAGGTTTTAAACCAGGGACCTGGGGAGCTTGGCTGGTGTTGTGCTGCCATCGCGTGGCCGTTTGGACTACTGCAGCCGAACACCGCGTTGTCACAAGTCATGGTGCCCCTGAGGTCATTCCTGTGTTCGCCCCTTGGCTGGTGGAACTGAGTCAGAAGCTAACTGGGCCTCCCCTGCCACCCGCGTCTCTCCTCCCTCCCTGTCCAGCTGTTCACACCCCTTAGAGCTGGCGTTCCCCCGAGGCCCACGCGCAGCCTCTGCTTTTCTCACTGGTAAGTTGTGATGGTCCATTCCCCATGTGCCTGGTATGTTCGTCTTTTTGACGCAATTGTAAGTGGGACCGTTTTCCTTATTTCTTCAGTTCACTGTTGGCGCCCTGTTTCTGTGCGTCAATTTTGTGCCCTGCAATCTTACTGAATGTGTGTGTTAGTTCTAACAGTTTTTAATGGATTCTTTAGGGTTTTCTATATTCAAGGTGGGCATAAGTAGGCTTACAGTTGCTCGTATGGAAAATAATACAATGATTAATGAACAATAATACCAGGATAAACTCGGTCTCAGCTCCTCACCACTCTAAGCCTACTGTGGTCCCACCCTGTACAATACTGTGGGAACACACTGTCCTCTTCAAACAATGAGCTTCACTTTCCAATATGGATGCATTTTACTTCCTTTTTTAAGTTTATTTTTTATTTTTTTTAAATATAATTTTATTGATTTCAGAGAGGAAGGAAGAGAGAAAGATAAAAACATCAATGGTGAGGATCACTTATTCTCAGTGGACGAGCCCAAAACACAGGCACGTGCCCCAACCGGGAATCGAACTGGGACTTCCTGGTTCATAGGTCAACACTCAACCACTGAGCCATGCGGCCGGGTTCTTTTTTTTTTTCCCCCTATTTTCTCTGGCTGGGACTTCTAGTACTTTGTGGAATGAAAGTGGTGAGACTGGGCTTCCTTGCCTTGTCCCTGATCTTGGAGGGAAAGCTTCTGGCTGTTCCTGTTGAGTGGGATGTAGCTGTGGGCTCGCCATAATGGCCTCTACTGTGTTGAGTACATGCCTTCTATGTCCCCTGTGTTGAGTTTGTATCATGGGTGCATGTTGAGTTTTTTCACACCTTTTCTGCACCTGTTGAGAGGGTGATGTGTTACTGTGGAGCATGGCGGACTGATCCATGGATGTTGAGCCATCCTTGCATGCCTGGGATAAATCACACTTGATCTCTGTGCTATTTTTGAACCATTGTTGTATGTCTAAGATTATTGCCCAAGAAAAGGTTTAAAATACTACATACTGTTTTGGAATAAGTATATATGCTGTCAAAATACAGCCGTTTCTATGGACATGAGCACCAAATTCAAGAGAGTGGTTGCCCGCAGTCAGGAGAACACAATTAGGGAGGTGTATAGAGTGGTGGCTTCAACTGTGCTTGCACTAGTTTTCTTTAGAAGCTGCAGGATAGATAGTAAAGTCGTTATTGCATTATTCTTTGAGATTTTGTATGTGTGTTTTTACAACAAAGTATTCAAGGAAAGTACACATTTAAAAAGACAATAGAGAACTCATTGCAACCCATGCTATGAATCTGTGACTGTCCCGCCCCCGCTCCCGCCCCCGGTTCCAGACGAAAGCTCTTGGCCTGAAGAACTCGTTGGTGTCAGTCAACCACCGCTTTGCAGAGCCTCTGCCGGCCGCATCTGAGAGAGAGGCCTTCCTCCTGGGATGCCCTCTGTCCGGGTGGGAGGGAGGCGGAGGGAAGGGAAAGAGGGAAACCCTTCCAAGGCGTGTGTCCGTGCCCCCAGCTGACCCGGGTCCACCTGCCCCTCGGGAGGCGCGGTCTCTGCCTGAACCCCACACGGGTGTGAACATTGGTGTTGGCATCAATGACCCGTCGCTTCGGCTGCCAACAGTGGCCAGTGCCTAGCAACCACACATCGTTCCCCCAAACATGCCCCGCCCTCTGGGTCCCCATGGAGACCGTCACTCTCCTACTGCTCTCAACTTTGGGGACGCAAGACACACCCTTCCCAGCTCCCCCACCTCCGAGTCGCTGGGTGGGTGTGGATCGGGCCAAGAGAGCAGCAAAGGGACGCTGTGGGCTCGTCCCTCCCACAGCCAGGTGACTCTTGTTCCTTTTAATGCCCGGCTGCAGCCCCAGGGCCACACGCTGGATGCTGGGAGCCGACCCTCCCTGAAGGCTCCCTAGAGACAGGAGACACGGAGCGGGCAGGAAAACGGGGGGCTCTGTCGACAGGTGGGGACACGCAGCCGTCCCGAGCTCAGCTGCCTTCCCCGCTTGCCTCTGGCGGGGCATGGGAATGCCAGGCGGCCCGTGTCGCTGGTGGCCTTCCAACGGCAACTCTACCCCTCACCCCTCCGCCCTCCGCCCCGCTCCCCTGGGTGAGACACAAGGCCAGGGCGACGGGTGTGACAACTAGCACCTGCCCTACACACTGAGTCACACAAGCCTTCTCACCACCCCCGTCCAGCTCCCCGGCTCTCCCAGGCTGGGGGAGGCGAGCAGTGCCGACCAACGGAAAGGCCTGTGTCCGCCCGGGGCGCCCACCCTCCTGCTCAGACCCCGAGCCCCCGGCCCAGCCGCTGAGCAGCAGCAGCAGGAGCGTGTGGGGTGCCGGGCAGCCTCGCCCCGTCCCGGGGGCACTGCCCCTGCGGGCGCAGCCTGGACGGAGCTGTCACAGCCAGCAGGACGGGGCACGTGACACATGGCCAGGCGGAGCGGGGAGAGGCAGGAGGCAGAGCGGCCGAGAAGGAGTGGGGCACGCCTCTCAGTGGCAGAGTCCTCCCTCTCACTGTCCCCTCCTCACGGGCAAACGGGGAGAAGCAGCACCTGACAGATGGTAATAAAGGTTACAAATGTGTGTGTGTGTGTGTGTGTGTGATACATGGATATGTATCTGCGTGGGAATGTGTGCATGTGTGTGTGATACATGGATATGTATCTGTGTGGGAATGTGTGCATGTGTGTGTATGTGTACGGACATGTATGTGTGTGCTATACGAACACGTGCATACATATGTAAATGTGTACCTGTGCGAATGTATCTGGATATGTGTGTGTGCTGTATTACTGTGTACATGTGTGAACATGTGTGTGCTATACATACATGTATAAATGTGTAAGCGTGTGCATGTATCTGGATATATGTGTGCATGCTGTATGAATATGTATATGTGTGTGATCGTGTATTTGTATGCTATATGGGTGTGTGTGCATGTATGTAAATGTAGATCTATGAATATATTTGGACGTGTGTATGCTGTGTAAATGTGAACATGTGTGTATGTATATGACTATGTAATGTGTGTATAGGTATGTGAATATCACATTGCATACAGAGTGACTGTTACATGACTATTTCCATGTCCCCGGCCCCAGCTGAACCAAGCCTCCCGTGGCCCACCCCA
>NW_005353666.1:1381410-1383792 GCF_000412655.1 Myotis brandtii | reverse complement strand
CCCTTCCTCCCAGAGCCCCACCCCCAGCCTGCCCCTCCCTGAGGGAGCCCTGGCCTGAGAGGCTCTGCAGTCCCAGGCCGGGCACCCCAGCCTGTGGGGCAGCAGCGTGGCCGGTGTGCCCGCTGTAGCTAGAACCGCTCACCTGCCTGCCCAGAAGGTCACCAGAGCCATCCCACCAACCCACACGTCCTGGTCACAGTAGTCACCCCAATCACCCCGATTCCTCATCCAGACCGCTGCCTCCCTGCCTCCACGCACGCCCCCATCTGACCCAAACGGCCACCTGCCGAACCCTCGGGCGCCTGGACACTCCCTTCCCATCCTAAGCGTGTACCATTCCCTGGTGCGTACGGACACATAATGAAGTGTCCGTATTAAGTCACACGACCCGATGAGTTCCTACGTGTGCCCCGCAGGGCCATTGCCACAGCTCAGGCCCTGGACACGCCATGGCGTCCAGACATCCTCTCCCCCTCCATTCCCTCCAGCTTCCCACACAGGCCTTCGCTGTGGCTACACATCTGTATTTCAGATCACTTCTCTCTGCCTCCCCTCCCAACTCAGCCGTCCCAGGCCGGGCACCCCAGCCCGGACAGAGGGCATAATAGGCCACACGGAATAATACGCCATAAATACGCTATGCACTATTGTCTGTCTTCTGTTATGCGACACAGTTATTTTAGTATTGAACTAGAGGCCCGGTGCATGGAATTCATGCACAGGTAGGGTCCCTAGGCCTGGCTGGCGATCAGGGCTGATCAGGGCCTTCCGGCTGCCGGCCAGGGCCTTCCTTCGTTCCGCGCCACCCCGTGGTGGTCAGTGCAGGTCATAGCGAGCAGTTGAATTCCTGATCGGTCAAACTCCCGATGGGACAATTTGCATATTAGCCTTTTATTATATAGGATATAGGATGTTGGAATGTAGCAACAGTTGGTTCTCTTATTACTCAGTAACGTCGCTGTGTAGACACCGAAGCTTGCTTCTCTGTTCACGGCTCCTGGGCACGTGGGCTGTTTCCAGATGTTGGGGATCACAAAGTCTCTGAACGTTCATGGGCCAGCGTTTCCGAGGAATAACATTCCCGTTTCTCTCGGGTAGGTATCCAGGCGGGAGAGGCTGGGCCACGTGCTCAAATATGTCCCAGAGAAGACGCGGAAGTTACGTCGCTACCAGCAGCGAGAGTTCCCGCATCTCTGCCAGCACTTAATAGTCGGGCTTTAGGATGTGTCATTGTAACAGACGTGCAGTGGTTCTCACGCGGTTCCAATGCGCATTTCCATAATAATTATGTGGAGCATATTTTTATTTTCTTATTTGTTAACTATGTGTCTTACTTGGTGACGGGTCTGTTCAAACCTCCTGCCCTTTTGGGGGCGGCAGTAGTTTGTTCTCTTAGGATTTAGCTGTAAGAGTTGTTTATATCACGAATGTACAAGTCGGATGTTTGCATTACAAATATTTTCTCCCAGCCTGTGACTTGTCTTATTTTCATAATAGTGTGGTTTGAAGAGCTAATTTTTTCTATTTTGAGGAAGTCAAATTTATTGATTTTTTTTTCTTTTATATTTTGGGGCCCCTTTAAAAAATTCTATTTTGAGGAAGTCAAATTTATTGATTTTTTTTTTCTTTTATACTTTGTGGCTTTGTGGTCCCTTTAAAAATTTTTTTTGCCAAATCCAAGGTCACTAAGATTTCTTTTAAAAGTATCACAGTTTTGCCTGTTACATTCGGCCCTGTGACCTCTGTCGAGTTGACGCTTTGAGTGGCGCGAGGAAAGCGCCTGTATTTGCTCCATGTGGCTCCCAGCTGTCCCGGGGCCACCGCTTGAGGAGGGCGCCCTTGACTGACCTTGGCACCTTCGTCAAAAACCAGCTGATGAGAGCGATGGGCCGCCTCTGCCCTTTCCGGGGACTCTGACTCCTCGTGAAATTTGAACCAGGAGCCGGGAGCGTCCTGTGAGTCGGTGTCGGCCCCGTGCTTCCCTGGGAAGAGGGACGGCCAGGGCCACAGAAGACCATCCACCTGGGGATCAGCTCAGCAAGGACAGACCCAGCCCCGCGCGGCCCGACACGGAGACGTGTGACGGTGTCGGCCCCGTGCTTCCCTGGGAAGAGGGACGGCGAGGGCCACAGAAGACCATCCGCCTGGGGATCAGCTCAGCAAGGACAGTCCCAGCCCCGCTGCAGCCCCCGCTCCACGGCCCCGCCCCCCGTGGCCCGACACGGAGACGTGTGCACACTGAGGGCGAGGCGCACACAGCTTCTCGTTTACCCCAGGCCAGTGATGGCGAACCTGACACGCTGTCAGAGGTGACACTCGAACTCATTTTTTTGGTTGATTTTTCTTTGTTAAATGGCATTTAAACATATAAAATAAATATCA
>NW_005353666.1:1375283-1381366 GCF_000412655.1 Myotis brandtii | reverse complement strand
CATCAATTTATATATATATATATATATATATAGAGAGAGAGAGAGAGAGAGAGAGAGATCACAGCCAGAGAAGTCAGAAATCCAAGCACAAGAAGGATTTGATTCGGTGCTGTTTGCTTGAAGGTGGAAGGGGCCATGTGGCAAGGAATGTGGGCAGCCTCTAACAGTGATGGCGAGCCTATGACACGCGTGTCAGAGGTGACACGTGAACTCATTTTTTTGGTTGATTTTTCTTTGTTAAATGGCATTTAAATATATAAAATAAATATCAAAAATATAAGTCTTTGTTTTACTATGGTTGCAAATATCAAAAAATTTCTGTATGTGACACGGCACCAGAGTTAAGTTAGGGTTTTTCAAAATGCTGACACGCCGAGCTCAAAAGGTTCGCCATCACTGTCCTAGGGCTTCACACCCGTCGCTCATACTGGCCAGTGACCCCAAAACCACACAGCAGAGGCGTGGCCCCGGGTGCTGGGGGCCCTCCCTCCACGCCACAGACTCCCTCATCTCCCTCCTTCTGCGTCTCCACCTCCTCATCCCGTCGATTCGGAATCACAAGGTTTTCCTTTTGCCTGGAAAAGCCTCAGGAACGAGGGGGCGAGCGAGGGGGCAGACAAGGGGCCGCCATCAAACCACACCCCGCACCCCTCGCCTTCGTGGCCGCTGAGCCACTGTTTGCCCGGGAGCCCGGGCCGCCTGTTTACCTTCGACGGCCAGGCATCTGAGCACACACACGGGCTGTTTGCCTCACGGGGAGGGAATGTTCCCGCCGTCGGGACCGCAATCAGCGGAGCCATCCATCACCCGCCTCCCTGACAGCCCTGGTCCACCCCACCCCGCCCGCTCCCCGCGCCCAGACGCGGAGCTGCCAGGCACAGCGAGTTAAGAGTCATGGGGCTTCATTAAACAAAAATTCCACTTCAAGGAGCTCTCTCTCACCATGTTTTCTCTAAAAACCCCGTCATCGCCCTAATCTGGGGCCAAATATTCACACCCGTGCCCAGGTCTGTGCTGGCGGGGAACTTGCGCCCGCCCCCCTGTCCGTGAGCGGGGCAGAGAGCGAGGGGCGCACAACCCCGAGAAACACAGGAATCGAGGAGTCGGGGAGGGAGAACTATTCCTGCTACGGAAAGAAGGTAATTCCGACCAAAGTAGAAAGCACGAGCCAATAATCACAAAACGATGGGCCTATACGAGCGCACCCGGGCCGCTCACCCCAGGGCGCCGGTCAGAAACGGAGCGAGGCGCATGGGCCCAGGCGTGAGGACCGGGTCCCTGCGCTACGACATTTCATGGCGCTACTTCTGCACGGGCAGCAGCACATCTTCAAAACCCAAAACTGGAGCACGTGACCAAGCAACACCACAACACCTCTGCTTTCTGGTACTGCTTGGTCCACAGTAAACTGAACATCGCCAGGGAGAACCCATGTGCGACGAGTGCTTACAACGCAAGCCCCTCCAGTGCGATGCCTTCCTGCTCAGAACGCTCCCCACTGGGTCGGATTCTTGGGAAGAGGCAGGCGAGGCCGTTTCTAGATCTACAATAACGGTGTGTCCTTTCTTTAATCTCATGTCGATATTCTGAACAACATCAAATCATCCCAGAAACAGTCCTAGCTCACAACGTGCTGTTCTGGGCATCGATGCTTGAGGCTGCCCACGTCCTCAAGAGTCTGCCCTGAAGTGAAAGGAAATGTTGAAAACAGGCCCCTCGGATGCAGGTGTGTCGTACAAGAGACGCCTTGCGAAGGAGCCAGCCGTCAGCCACGGCAGCGCGGCAAGCCCTCCGGGTCCAAATAAACCCGAGATACTGCGGAGAGGACGTGCCACTCTCAGCACCGTGTGCCCTCGCCCTGAGCACACACCACCTGCTGTTTCCCGGCCCCCCTCCAGCAGTCACTCCCCAGGAATGTCCCTCCCCTCCTCGCTGTCTGGCTGTCCCTCCTGATGAGAAAATTCTCCTACGTAGGTGAGGAATGGCGCTCATTTCTCACACTCGCCCTCGAAGTGCAGAGCACACAGAGAGCCTGGGTGGAGGCGTGGCCGCAGCAACGGCCCCCTCATCGGCCCCCCTCATCCCCCAGTGTGGTGGCCTCGGAGCGAGCCCGGGGTCCCCCTTGCCCAGGGTTCCCCCATGCCCGGGTCCCACATGCCCAGGGTCCCCCCTACCCGGGGTCCCTCATGCCCGGGGTCCCCCATGCCCGGGTTGCAGGCTGGATCCCCAGCAGGGGGCGTGCAGGAGGCAGCCGATGGATGTTACGCTCTCACATAGATGTTTTGCGCTCTCCATCTCCCTTCCTCTCTCTCTGAAAATCAATAAACTCTTCTTTGAAAAGGAAAAGAATTATTATACGGCTACAGTAAGTGAGACTGTGAGATATTGGCACGAGGTTAGGGAATAGATCAACGGAACAGAATAGAAAGTAGATACACGCAAGAAGGGAGCGGGTATGTTTGTCTGTTAAGAAATATAACACACACCTTTGGGGAAAAAGAGTAGACATACCAGGTGTACCGGTTAATAATGCGGATTTTTTTCAATAGATGGAGTTGCACATATGTTGATATACATGCGATTTGATATGTATGCTATTTTGTTGTATTGACAACAAGCTTCAAAACTTCATATGTCAAATTTGCTGAAGGTGTTAACATCATAGATATTTTTACATTTAAAAATGTTGAATTCTGTGCCAAAAAAAGAGCATTTGCGGGAAGTTTTAATTCATTACTTTATTTTGAAGAAAAGTGCTACTGAATACTTCGGGAAGCTTATGGTGAACATGCTCCATCTCAAGATACTTGTGAACGCTGGTTTAAATGCTTTAAAGGTGATGATTTCGATGTGAAAGACAAAGAACGTCCAGGTCAACCGAAAAAGTTTGAAGGCCAACAATTACAAACATTTTTGAACGAAGATGAGTGTCAAAGTCAAAAACAACTCACAGAAAGATTAAACGTTGCTCAGCAAACAATTTCCAGTCGTTTACAAGCAATGGGAAAGACTTTAAAGGAAGGAAAATGGGTGCCACATAAACGGAACGAAAGACAAATGGAAAACCGAAAAGTCGTCAGTAAAATGTTGCTTCAACGGCACAAAAGAAAGTCTTTTTTGCATCGAATTGTGACACGATGAAAAGTGGATTTTGAGAATCCCAAATGCACAAAATCATGGGTTGATCCACGTCAACCATCAACATTGACTGCAAGGCCAAATCGCTTTGGAAAGAAGACAATGCTCTGCGTTTGGTGGGATCAGGAAGATGTGGTGTATTATGAGCTTCTCAAACCAGGTGAGACCATTAATACTGATGGCCACCGACAACAAGTAATCAATTTGAACCACGCTTTTATCATAAAACCACCAGAATGGGCCAGAAGACACAGCAAAGTAATTTGCTTCATGATGACACACCACCACACACTTCAAACCCAGTGAAGGACACGTTAAAAGATCTTGCCTGGGAAGTATAAATCCACCCGCTGTATTCACCAGACCTTGCTCCCTCAGATTCCCACTTGTTCCGATCGATGGCACACGCACTTTCTGAGCAGCACTTCAAATGGTACAAAGAAGTGGAAGATTGGGTCCCTGAATGGTTTGCCTCAAAACAAGAAAAGTTCTATTGGGACAGCCCGGCCGACTCAGTGGGGGGACTCGGAAGGACGCGTCCGCAGGCCTTGGCTCTCGGGGTGTCGTCTCCATCCCGAGGTCCCTGGGTGGGGGGGTCACACAGATGCCTTGTTAAGCACATCCTCGGACGTGGGGTTCTGGGTTCCTGTCCTGCAGCAAGCAGTCACCGGAGGGGAGGAAAGCAACCAGCCGCATGAAGCAAGGCCAGCGAGGGGAGGAAAGAGCCGGTGACCCTCCCTCCCTCCGTACTTGGGAAATACCGTGCCTAGAGCATGGCTGGGCGGGAACCACAGTGGGGGGCCTCTGGGGGCCGGGAGTGGGTGTGGGCTCCTGCTGGGATTTACAGGGGGGCGGGGGGACCTGTACGAGGCCCTGGAACAAAACAAGGGCCTTTCGTTTATTTATACCCAGAGGTTTTTACACCTGAGCCCTTGGAGACCCGTGAGTCAGCAATAAACCCTCTCTTTCAAGCAGAAGAGCAACCAGGGCGGGGGCGGGGGGACCGCCCCCCAAAACCTTCCCAGGCAGGTCTGTCAGGAAAGCGAGGCCATGAAGGGGCCGGGGCCACGTTCCCATCCCCTCTTCCCCCAGGGACCTGGTGGGGCTCCGGGCAGTCCTTCCGCTTCCGCCCCGGACCAGAGAGAGGCCAGCCCTCTCCCCACTCAGGCGCATCCTGAGCAAGCGGGCACCTCGCTGGCCTTGCTTCATGCGGCTGGTTGCTTTCTAACGGGTTTGCTGTCCACGTCACTAATGTCTGTGATTGTAACGTTCTCTCCTTCCTGTTTTCAGAACCAATTTTTATTTGAGAAGAAGGAGGTCTGTTAACTCAGGCCTCTGCCAATCAGTGTGTCCAGCCAGGACAGGGAGAGGAAGTCAGGGTGGAAGAGGCACTCGCCTTCCCGGTCCCTCAGCCCCGGTCCCTCAGCGAGGGGCATGGGGCTCAGACCAGGCCTTCTGCACCAACCGCACGCCCTTGGCCCTGTCCAGCTGCCACGGCCCCACGGCTGGACTGGAAACACACCCTTCAGTTTGTTAACATACTAATTCCGTGAACCCCGGGTCCTATAGGAACTCGGCACTAGTGGCCTTGGCCTCGGACCCAGGCTCCTCCTATTCCGAAAGCTCCTGAGGCCTGGGCAGGGGCGGTGCTGGGGGACCCCAGGAACACGAAACCCTGGCCCAGCCTTCCCACAGCAGCCGGGGACACGGCTTTCAGCGAGGGGGTCCCAGTGCTATGGGATCGCAGGGTGCACGCCCCCCACCCGCCCCTTCCCTCAGGGCCCCTTGCCCCGCAGCGACCCCACCCATGCGGGCAGGAGCCACCGCCTACGTGGGGCCAGGTTTATTCCCAGTTCTCCTCGGGCAGCGGTTTATCCAAAAGTGTTCTCCCACCACGTCCATGGCCACTCAGCACCTGAAGAGCAGTCAGACCCACCGTCAGGGCACCACGTAGGCGGGCCCTTCACAAGCAACCGCCCCCCTGAGAGCAGGAGACACTGCTACCCAAGGGCAGGGCACACACTTCCCCAGGGGACTCCATGAGGCCAAGGATCCGCGTCCTGGACAAGGCAGGTGCGGCTGAGGTGGCCGGAGCCAGGGCTGGACGGTGGCAGGGACAAGGCTACCGGGACACTGAGTCGGCCGGGCTGTCCCTCCAAGCGGCTCCTCCCGCTGCTCAGGGACGTTCCCACAGCCCTGGTCACCTGGACACCCACAGGACCCCCCGCACCCACAGGACCCCCCGCACCCACAGGGGTCCCCACACCCACAGGGGTGCTCACACCCACGGGGCCCCCACACCCATGGGGGCGCTCACACCCACAGGACCCCCCGCACCCACAGGGGTCCCCACACTCACAGGGGTGCTCACACTCACAGGGTCCCCACACCCAGGGGACCCCACACCCATGGGGGCGCTCACACCCACAGGTGCCCCCACACCCACAGCGCCCTCCGACACCCGGGGGGGCGCTCACACAGCTGCCTGTGCCCAGGCTCTGTGGACTGGCCACCTGTAGCCTCCAGGAAGCAGAGGTTTGGAGCATCAAGTGGCCGCAGTGAGACTAGAATAAGAACCCGCCACGGGGCAGAGAAGGCGCCCCAATCGGCACAGGGGGGTCTGGTCGCTGCGGGGACACCAGGGGGAAGTCTTTTCAGACACCCTTTGCTCAAACCTCGGTGCAGCTGGTCTGTCTTTATGCACCAGCCGTGTGCCTGTTCACCTGACGTGCTTGCCCTGGGGCGGGCCCGTCCCCGTCCCCGTCCCTGTCCCCGTCCCCGTCCCTCTACCGCAGCGTACACCCTCCTCTATCCTCTCCCGGCAGACGGACGGATGGACAGAGGGAAATGTGTCTTTGGGACAAGGTCTCTGCCGCCAGGTAGGACCAGCGGCACAGTCTCCCTGGCCAGCCGCCAGTCTTAGCAGGAAGGGCAGGGGAGGGCAG
>NW_005353666.1:1372285-1373870 GCF_000412655.1 Myotis brandtii | reverse complement strand
GCTCCTGGGACTCAGCCAAGGAGCCCTCCTCCCGCGAATAAAGACCCGGAGACGCTGGCTCGTGGCCGGGTCTGCTCCCAGCTCAGGGGAAATGAGCAGAAAGGCCGCCACAGCACCTTTTTAGTTGGACAGTAAGAAACTTTCCGGCTGCTGCTGCCCGGGCGGCGGCGCAGGCCCAGCCAAGCCCACCCACCTGCCGTTCTTGGTCACGATCATCTCGTTGGTGAGCTCCTTGAAGCGCAGCCACACACCAGCCAGGGCTAAAATTGCTTTTTAAAAATGTCTTTCTCCTCCACAGAACCCGTCTATGAGCGTAGGAGACTCGTGCTGGGCAGGCTGTGTTCACCAAGCCCGTCCGTAGCTCACATGGACTTGAACTTGCCAACAAGCCTGGGGTCAGAGGTGAGGCGACACCCGGGTCCCAGCGAAGAGGAACGCGGCTCTGAGCTGCCGGGAGGACAGGGCAGTGCCGAGGCCTCAGGGGTCCCCTCGGCCAACACCCCATTTGTAACCACGGGTCACACATTGACGTGCGGGGGTCTCGGTGACCTCAAGCCCTCGAAAGTTGGCTGGTTTGTAGACAATTCAATTCTTATTACAGGGGCACCATTTCCTGGGCACATCTGGGGTTCTGTGACAACGCGCTGCATCGCCGTGGGGGTCGGGGTGATGTCCACAGACCCGCCCGGAGGGGAGCCCCACGCCCGGTCCTGTCCTGCCTCTGAATGGGTCTCCTCATCGGGAAATGGACCTGGCTTCTAGCTCTGTCAGCTTTTATTGTAAGAATCCAACGAGGAAACGTAATCCAGGTGCCGACCCGCTGGGCCTCTGAGCCCGTCTCCTGCGTAACTTTCCAGTTAATGGGTCAGTCACCCGCCTTCACCAGGGACCAGCACGCATGCTCACGGCTTCGACTCCCTACAGCAGTGATGGCGAACCTATGACACGCGTGTCAGAGGTGACACGTGAACTCATTTTTTTGGTTGATTTTTCTTTGTTAGATGGCATTTAAATATGTAAAATAAATATCAAAAATATAAGTCTTTGTTTTACTATGGTTGCAAATATCAAAAATTTCTATACGTGACCCGGCACCAGAGTTAAGTTAGGGTTTTTCAAAATGCTGACACGCCGAGCTCAAAAGGTTCGCCATCACAGCCCTACAGGAAGGCCAACCGATGCATGTCCTTCATTACTAGCTCCTGCCGAAGAATATTCTGGAAACCTACTCTTAAATCCGAATTGGCGGTTACGGAACAGCCCGGGGTGTAAAGTCCCGCGTGAGGAACACCATCAATGACACCTGCACGGTGCCCGGGGGAGGACGGATAGCGTGGGCTCCGCACGAGCCACGTAACTGCCTGCTGTGCTGTGCGCCTGCCCCTGACTGACACTGACTGTCAACTGCAGCTGAAAAATGTTCAATCCTTTTCTAAAAATGTACCTACTGACCCCAGCAGCCCTGTGAGGAGGCCGAGGCGGGGGCTCCTGTGTCCCTTCCTTAAGGAAAGGAGGCTGGGGTTTCAGCGGCTGTCAGGCCCCGGGACACAGCGGAGCCCACGCAGGGCCCGGCTCCTCCCGCTGA
>NW_005353666.1:1370784-1371809 GCF_000412655.1 Myotis brandtii | reverse complement strand
CCCCGAGGCCCGGCCAGTTGTCGTGGGGCTGGAGCATGGACACGCAGGCAGGCGAGGAGTCAGAATAGGCTGCGGGGGCAAGAGAGCGTGGTTGTCGGCGGAGTCCTCCAGGAGCCACAGGTGCAGCGCACAGTCCCCAGGACCAGCCACCAGCCCCGAGCGGGACTGCGCTTCCCTGTGCAATGCGCCCTCAGCCCTTCCTGCAGCCAAGGCTCCGGGGTACGGGCCAGGCTCTGAGCGCGGCTGAGCGAGGCCCCGGAGCTGCTGGAGCTGCTATGAGTGCAGCCAGGCTCTGCCCAAGGGGTGGCTGTGCCCTGCGACCCCCTGCCTGGGTGTGAACGTGCACCCACTACGAGGCTTTGCCTTGTCGTTAGAGCCTCGGCCGCCTGCAGACAACCTCCGCTCCTTCGACTGAGGACTCACCCCTTTCACCTCCCTGTCCCCAAACAGTTCTTAAGAGCTGAGGGCTGGGGCCGCTGTGGCTCTGGGAGGTTTAAAGGGGACCTTCTCGCCCGGGCCCAGCCTGGGGGGGAACTAGCCCCAGCGACCCTCTCCTTCCCAGGGAGCCCCGTCCCTGCCCAATGGCGTGGCTGCCTGAGCGCGTTCCTCAGCTGCTGCTCCTCTTGGCAGACAGCACGGAGGCGGGAGGCGGTGCGACAGCCAAGGAAAGGGCCACCTGAGGCCATCGACCCCGCGGCTGGTGCCCAGAACCACCAGGGCAGAGCCTGGGGCGGCGACAGGCTGCGGGGATGGGACCCTACCCTCGGACAAACACGGGGCTCTGAGCAAGCGGGGGCTGCTGTGCCGGCCGAACACCCCCACACCCCTTGGGGAGGCTGAGGAGACCCCAGGCCTGGGCACAGGGTGTGGGGTGCGGGGTGGGGGTGGGACATCTGCACCTTCGGACCCGCTGGAGCAGGGCTCCTGGCCGAGGACAGGAATGGAGGACCCTTCACCGCAGGCCTGGCTTGGGTGCGTTCCTGCGAGTTCTCCTCCTCTGGGCCCTGCTGCTGCCTCCCCAGCCC
>NW_005353666.1:1366284-1369759 GCF_000412655.1 Myotis brandtii | reverse complement strand
GGCGCTCCAGCAGGTGGTCTTCAGGGAAGGGGCGCAGCCGGAGCGCGTGGGGAGCTGCTCGCTGCTCATCGGCCTCCTGAGGACCAGCACGTGCTGCCCTCTCTCCCAGCTGCAGCCATTCACCTCCCGGACGGGCGGGGCTGGACCAGGTGCTCCCCCTCCAGCCGCCATCAGACCTGCCTCCCTCTGCTCGCTCACGGGCTCCCAGGGGAAGCGGGACTTGGAGCCGCCTGGCCCTCAGCAGCCCCCTCAGCAGCGTCTCCCCCAAACCAGCGCCCTAACCTGCCCTCCCAGAGCCGGGCCTCTAAGGAGACACCACGTTTGTTCCTAAGCATCGCTCCTCAGTCGGCCCTGCAGTCCTCAGCCAGGAACAAAACACGAACCGTCCAGAGCGGCTCCCACAGCCGGCTCCCCTCCCGCCGCACAGACTCTAACCACCCCCAGGTCTCAGGGCTGTCCCGCCTGGGGGCCGAGGAGAGAGGCGGGAACCTCCCCCAGGCCTCCCTGGAAGGTGCCGTGGGGGGAGCAGAGGTTCGGGGAGAAGCCGGACTGCTGGCCGTCCCCGGGGTCGTCCGTCGCGTCCTTGTGGTCGCTTCTGTCCAAAAAGCGTATTGCAGCGTCAGAGAGGAGAGCACGCGGAAAACAGCGTTCGCAGCTACCGCTCGTTTCTGCCCAAAGGGGCAGCGAGGGGGTCTGCCCGCCGCACACAGACCCGGGCGGCTCCGCTCCGCTCCCAGCAGAGGCGACAAACCGTACATTGGGAGAAGCCGGACTGCTGGCCGTCCCCGGGGTCGTCCATCGCGTCCTTGTGGTCGCTTCTGTCCAAAAAGCGAATTGCAGCGTCAGAGAGGAGAACACGCGGAAAACAGCGTTCGCAGCTACGGCTCGTTTCTGCCCAAAGGGGCAGTGACTCGCTCACCTCTCCTTCGCGTCCAGGAAGGCTTTGGCGAAGGGGTTGTATTTAATCTTGAGAGCTGTGATCTGAAAAACAAGAAGCCGCATGACCTGTGTATTGGTGACAGCCGGAGGTTTAGCGGCACTAAGAATCGGGGAGGCCCCCGCGTCCCGTGTAAGTATCCAAATATGACCCCACTCCTCTCCGGGTAGTTTTCTTGGTGGGTCCGAGTGGCTGGGGAGTGGCACCATTTCATACAGAATAGCACGGTGGCCCGGCCGGCGTGGCTCAGCGGTTGAGCATCAACCTATGAACCAGGAGGTCATGGTCGACTCCCCATCAGGGCACATGCCCGGGTTGTGGGCTCAATTCCCAGTGGGGGGCGTGCAGGAGGCAGCCGATCCATCATGGATGTTTCTCTCCCTCCCTCTCCCTTCCTCTCTGAAATCAGTACAAATATATTAAAAACAAAAAAAGAACAGCGCGTTTATGGAACGTTCTTACTGGTCCATTTTCTAAGTGAAATTCACAAGACCCTGGGCCTCCTGCTGACAACATTCTGTGCATCAACCAACACGCGGAGCTCGAACCCAAGACGCTCGGGAAACAGCGACCTGCTCGCTCCAGCGGGCGGTCCACACCCACAGCTCCGCCGCGGCCTGGACGGGCACTAGCAGCACCTCGTTCCTAGGCAGCACCGGGGCCCAGGCCTGTTGAAGAAAGCCTCAGGCTTTTACCTAAGTGTCTGACACATCCTTGCCTGTGGAGGTTGTAGACGCCTCTAGTTTAGACACTGTTACGGAGTCACAGGCGGCAATGCTCGCACGAGGACTTAGGGAAACCCTTCTCCCCTCTGCCCGGTTTTGTGGGAAATCATTTGAAAAGCGAGAAGGCCGAGTGTCACAGGACCTCGCTCATGTGGAATCTAATGAACGAAAGGAACTGACGACAAAACGAGACCCGAAGCCGGGAGGCCTGGAGCAGGCGGGCACGTCTCCATGTGGGTTGGGGGACGGGAAGAGAGAAACCGAAGGACTTCCACAAACTCACTGCACAGCCCATGGGCACGGGCAATAGGGGGGTGAAGACCTGGGGGGTCGGGGGACATGGCCAATATCTGTAATACTATCAACCATGAAAGTATATTTTAAAAATAAAAATAAAAAGTCATTTGGTGACAAAACACACTTATTTGTAAAGGCGGTAGCGTTTGGTCTGAGGGACACTATCGCACTGGCCGCCCCTCCCGGGACTCTGCCTGGAACAGCCCCCCCCCTTGCCCCCTCGCCCCTCACCTCCTCGTTCTGGTAGGCCGTCACCGCGATGAACTGCGTCTCGGGGAAGCAGTGGCTGGTGATCATGCGCTGGGGGCCGCCCACCCTCACAATGTGGATTCGAGGCTCATACTTATGCAAGGAGTTCAGCATGATCTGGGGGGACACAAACACAGCGTGGAGGCATGTCCCAGTTGGGGTCCCAGACACCCACTGCCCTGCCGTGGAGGAGAAGGCACCCCATGCCGACCCCCCAACCTCCCATGGCTCCCAGCGCCGGCTCCCTGCTCCTGGGGGGTTCCCCTCAGGCGCCCCCCTCAAGGAGGAAGGAGTGCCAGGGGCTACACGGCATCGAAGACCACGGGGCCAGGTGACATCTGGGACCTGGGGGAGTCCCGGCCCACGGCCTCCCACGGCCACAGGCAACACCACCGCCCAGCTGGTCTGGCCCTCACGGCCGCCGGGGACAGTCCCAGGTCCAGCCCAGGTCCAGCCGTTGCAAGGACGCATTTACGGGTTTGCTCGGATTCGGGTTTGCTTGGATTCTCCACAAGGACTGTGGTGCCTCTCACCTCTGAAGTGGCCGCCCACCGCCAGGGAGGTGTTTGCTCTGCCCCCAGGGAAGTGGGGCTCTACATGCCCAGCCCCCCACCGGAGACCTGCCCCCCTCGGCCAGGTTAGGCTGCGCCCCTCCACATCCCCCAGGTGGTGCTGTGACCCCCATAGGGTCACTGCAGGCAACACTGACGGCTTCACTGAGGGGGTCAGGGTTAGGGTTAGGGTTAGGGTTAGGGGGGCTGCAGGTCTCCAGGGAGAAGGCACCTCCCCGCAAGCAGGTCCCTTCAGGGGCTCCAGGCCCCCCTCCACGCCCCACGCCCGGCGCACCCACCTGGCCGCCGCCGTTGAGCTTGTTGGTGAGCTTGACCTTGCTGAAGGACACGGGCGCCTTCATCCAGTGCGCCCCGAAGTTGGGCGAGTCGGGGTGGATGTAGACGCAGCTGGGCGCCTGCGGCTCGGGCTTACCGCCCGGCACCCACTCCCCGTTCACATACTTCCAGCGGTGGCCATCGGCTGCCACGAAGTCCAGCAGGAAGGAGTACATGGCGTTGGGGTCCAGGCCGGACACGTTCACCTTCAGCACCGGGAACATGCGCCTGGAACGGAAGGGGCGCGGCGGGAGGAGCTTGGGCCGCCCCTGGGCCACAGGCGGAGAACTGGGGGCGGGCACTGACATTGCTGGGCGAAGAGGAGCCCGGCGTTGGGACCTTCCAGCCCCCCAGGGCCCCCGCCCCCACCTCAGGCGGCC
>NW_005353666.1:1364542-1364753 GCF_000412655.1 Myotis brandtii | reverse complement strand
CCTCCCCGCCCGCGGCCTCAGCGCCGGGTTTATTGCCTTTTGGTGAGAACCTCCGCGAGGAGAGCGAGGGAAGGTGACAATGGGCAGGAAACAGTTCAGTGAGGTCTCTTTACACCACATTCCTCCCGGGACCGGAGCCTCCGAGGGGGACGGAGGAGAAGCTGGGAGCCGAGCTCGGGCTGTGCGCGCGGCCTCTGCGCACCGCTCCAAG
>NW_005353666.1:1360515-1363585 GCF_000412655.1 Myotis brandtii | reverse complement strand
GTCCCGCTGTTTCTCCCCGAGGTGCCCCCCCCCGCCCCCGCGGGAAGCCCAGCCATCAGGGAAAAGAAAGAGGCCTTAGTTTGGACCTTGAGATGCCACTGGTCCCCCCCAAAATAGGGGGATTTCCCCCAAATAGGGAGCACTTTACAAGAAACCACACACACCCTCAATCCCCAGAGAGCCGGGCCCAGCGGTGCACGGACAGGCTCAGCGGGGAGGGGCACAGCTCTCAGCTCCTCTTCGGGAAGGAAAACATACATTTTTGATGATATGATCTATGCCCGACCTAGAACATTATATGTGTGTGTGTGTGTGTGTGTGAAAATAAAAACCTAAGCACCGCCCACTGTTCACGGCTCTGTGTTCTTTTCATTTTGTTCCTCCCTTATTCTCCTTTTTTATTTTTTATTTTTGTTGATGTCAGAGAGGAAAGGAGAAGGGGAGGGAGAGAGAGAGAGAAGCATCAATGATGAGAGAGAATCATGGATCGGCTGCCTCCTGCACGCCCCACACTGGGGATCGAGCCCGCAACCCAGGCCTGTGCCCTGACCTCCTGGTTCGTAGGTCCACGCTCAGCCACTGAGCGCGCTGGCGGGCGAGCTTTCTCCCACGCTGCTCAGCAGACTTAACACAGCCCTGGCGAGTCCTGAACTTCACAGACATTAAGGGTCCTAAACAGCAATCATTCCTGGCACCAGTTGGTTTACTGGTCGCTCCCACGGAAAGAGACCCAATGAAGTTTATGGTTTTTAAAGTCGCACCATATAATCCTTTAGACTCCGTGGCACTGAGCATGTTTAACAGCCCATGGGGCTGTTGGGGCATCTCTGGTTTGTGGAAAAGAATGAAGACTTGGTTTTGGGGGGTTTTTTTAAGTCTTTTTCTCAGGAAACTCCGTAGTGGCTGATCCACCCATTGTAGCCGCGGGCCATGGTGTGAGCGTGGGACAGCTGTCCCTGAGTGCAGGCGGGGAGGTGTGGCCTTTGCGGGCTGGAGCTCCATGACCAACAGCGGAGGAAGCACTTCAAGACCAAGCCCACCTCGCTGCCGTGTGGCTGTGGCCGTGGCCGTGGCCGTGGGATCCAGCGGCTTCATCACACAGGACAGGGCATGGTTCCGTGATGGGCGTCCACACATTAAAAACAAACACACCTGCTGACAGGCCGAGGGTTCGAATGATGGGGGTTGTGACATTTCTCCTGGAAACTCGGGCCATGGCTCCTTTGAAGTTCAAGGCTGCAGGGGAGCAATCAGGGTCCCTGACGTGCTGGGCTGTGGTGTCTGGGTGCCTGGTGGGCAGCTCAGGTTTCTTCCTGTGCAGTTGGGCCTCTGTCCGGAGTCCTCCTGGGAGCGCGTTTATGCCCCCGATTCTAGAGCCACGATGAGAAAGCAACTACAGAGAGTTGACTTTTCTTTAATACGTTTCTATTGATTTTTAGAGAGAGAAGGATAGATAGAAGCATTGACGAGAGAGAACATCACTGATTGATCGGCTGCCTCCTGCACGCCCCCCACCGGGGATCAAGCCCACAACCTGGGCTTATGCCCTGATCAGGAATCAAACCAGCGACCACTTGGTTCATAGGTCAACACTCAACCACTGCGCCACACGGGCTGGGCAAGAGTCGACTGCTGATGGCAGTGGAGACTGGATGGACAAACGCCTGCTTCCGAAGAGCAGGTGGGAGGGACGCTGAACAGGAGGCCCAGCGGCAGGACATTTTCCGTGAGACGCGTGCTGAGTGTGGGTGTGGGAGGAAGGAGGGGTGGGCAGAGGTCAGCAGGCAGGTGTGGGCACGGCACTGGGCAGGCTCCGTGAGGGACAGGATGCCAGTGTCCTCAAGAACTAACAGGGGGGGAAAGAGAGAGGACGGACAGGAAGAAGCTGGGAAAGGCCTTCAGGATCCTGAGAACCAGCCGGGCCCCATGGGCTTCCTGTAGAAATCCCGTGCACACACAGACAGACAAACCCACAGAGGACAGTCAGAGCGGATCACACTGGGGGGCAGCTGATGGGGCAGCTGATGGCAGCGACAAGGGGCGGCAAGGGCAGGCCCAGCAGAAACCTGCCCGGGGCTTGGAGGGAGGGGACCAGGAGAGTGACAGACAAGGGCCAGGGCTGGGCTCCGGGCATCAGCTGGGAGGCAGGGAGGGAGGAGCTAAGAGCCCACCTAACAAGCACCAGACGGACAGGAAAAATGAGACAAAGGGAGGGTTTGGCACGTCTGTGAGAAAAGATTCCCATCAGCCATTCCCACCGCCTTTTCCAGCTGAGAAGAAGCCCCTGAGGAGGAGGCCCATTGGGAGTGAGGTTCGCACACTCTGCAGCCTGGCCCACGGCTGCCAGGGACTGCCAGGCGCCACAGCCTGCACTGGGCGCCACAGCCTGCACTGCCCGGACACAGGAGGGCCCAGGGCACAGGAGGGCCCAGGACACAGGAGGGCCCGGGACACAGGAGGGCTCGGGACACAGGAGGGCCCAGGGCACAGGAGGACCCAGGACACAGGAGGGCCCGGGACACAGGAGGACACAGGAGGGCCCGGGGCACAAGAGGGCCCAGGACACAGGAGGGCCTGGGACACAGGAGGGCCCAGGACACAGGAGGGCACGGGACACAGGAGGACACAGGAGGGCCCGGGGCACAAGAGGGCCCAGGACACAGGAGGGCACAGGACACAGGAGGGCCCAGGGCACAGGTGGGCCCGGGACACAGGAGGGCCCGGGACACAGCAGGGCTCTGTGGCGGCCAGGCCCAGGACACAGGAGGGCACAGGACACAGGAGGGCCTGGGACACAGGAGGGCACGGGGCACAAGAGGGCACAGGAGGGCCCAGGACACAGGAGGGCACGGGGCACAGGAGGGCCCAGGACACGGGAGGGCCCGGGGCACAAGAGGGCACAGGACACAGGAGGGCACAGGACACAGGAGGACACAGGACACAGGAGGGACTGGGGCACAGGAGGGCCCAGGAGGGCCCGGGACACAGGAGGACACAGGAGGGCCTGGGGCACAAGAGGGCCCAGGACACAGGAGGGCACAGGGCACAGGAGGGCACAGGACACAGGAGG
>NW_005353666.1:1345903-1360245 GCF_000412655.1 Myotis brandtii | reverse complement strand
GGAGGGCCCAGGACACAGGAGGGCGTGGGCCCGGGACACAGGAGGGCCCGGGACACAGCAGGGCTCTGTGGCGGCCAGGAGGAACGGGCTCACCTGTGTGTTCTGGAAGGTCAGCCCTAAAGAAAAGGAGCGGCTTCTCTTTGTCAAGTTGTATTTCAGTTACTTTTTCTGCACATAAACTCTGAACATGGCAGCAACACCAATGTCTATTTTGCTACACACACGACGTTTCCCCTTTATTAAACGTCCTGATAGTAACATGTTTGGGACCACATGTTAATCAAATTAAAAATCAAAAATTTTCAAAAACACCCTATGAATCTTCTCTCTTGAAGAATCACATGTACGGAATCACATACAACATATTGCAAGGGGCTCCCTGCCCCCGGCTTTGTGCTGGGGTCCGTAATAAGTTGGTCAGTGAGTTCCAGTGGCTTTCTTGAATTTCACTTGCAAACGTGTGGCTGTGTCCACGTACACGCTACCCCTATTCCCACCACCTCTCCTGATCAGATGAATCCACGGGGCCTTATATCTCAAACTGGACCTTTTGGCCACTGGGGAATCATGGCAGTTCTCAAAGTTTTGGAAATAAAGTGCATACACGTTAGATGAGCATCTCATGTTCAATCCCCCTGCTTTGGGGAATGTTTTGAAGCCACAGGTATTGGCTAAAGGAAACAGCACCTGCTTCTAGGAACACAGACGAATCTTCACCAAAACCAATTCTCAGAGGAATAGAAGCAAATCACTCTGAACAAGGGGGTGTGTGCGTGCGTGCGTGCATGTGTGTGCATGTATGTGTGTGCGTGTGTGTGCGGAAAAACCATAATCGCAACTTGCATGAAAAGCCAAGTGAACGAGGGCTCGTGTGTGCATGCTGGGTGCGTTGGCTTGAAGTTAGTGTCTAACAAACGCCTATAACCCAGCGGCATCTGACGGCGCCCAGGAAGCAGACCAGAGGACAGAGATCAGATGAACCTGTGTCTTCAGGGATGGGGCTCCCCCCCGCCACCCGGAGCCCAGAGGAACAGCCATGACATTTCTGAAAGGGCAGGAAGGGGGGCAGCCCGCACGGGAGGCACTCTGCCTGCTTCCCCGCCACGCGGGCAGGGCGTGGGCGGCCTCCCTGCTCTCCCAGCCCACCCGCCGCTGAGCCTCTTGTATGGTGAGCGTGTGGGATGGTGACCCTTTCTCCAAACCAACACCGACCTCTGTCCTCTGGTCACCGGTCCCAGACCCAGAGTGGAAACAGCTCAGCACGGACATAGCTCAGCACTGTCACCCTTCACGCTAATGGCGACACCGCTTCCAGGCAGCCCTCCCACAGGTCAGGGCCGTCCTGTGCATTCCCGGCCAGCACCCCGCTGGCCCCTCACCCCGCCCCCCAGACCTAAGACAGAGCCTCACTGTGCGGCTCCCAGACCAGGACGGCAGGGCCTGACCTCCAGCCCGGCCCTGGGGCCCACATCTGGCCGGCCCTCCTCTCCACGGTCCCGCGGGGTAGCAGCAAACTGAGAAAAGCAAACAGCGAGCTGTCAGGCCGGCACCCCCGCACGCGCTGCTGGGAGGCCTCAGTGTGGCCCGGCCTCGCTGGGCGCCTTGGGCTCCTGTCATCCTGAGAAATGCCTGTGGCCGCGGAGAAGGGAGCATCGCAGACCCGCCTGTGGGCCCCACCGTGGACGCGCTGCGTGGGTTTTGCAGGAAGCATGTGGGACCCGCCCATCACAGCCGCCCAGGAAACCACATTTCCTTTTGCTCCTTCCGAGCACCCAACAGCCAGCTCACTCAAAGGGCCTCGCTGGCGAGATGGCGGACGGACTCAGAGGCCGTGCGAAGGGGGTGGGACAGGCGCCCACGGAGAAGCTGCGCACCTGGAACACAGGCCGCAGGCACTGCTGCCACCCTCTCTCCACAGCTGTCAGCAGCTGCCTCCTGCAGCCGGGCTGCCGGGGACGCGGGGACAGAGGCAGGGAGACTGTGTCTTGTGCGGGATTCCCTGCAGCGCCATCAGCCCCAGAGGCCAGGGACCTGTGGGTCACCTTAGGGTGAAATTATGGGCCCTCCAGTGACAGCACAAGGATGTCCCCTCCACCTGACACCTGAGTGGTGATGGCGGACCCCACACGGCTCTGGGAGCATGTGGGGTAACGGCTGGCGCTGGTTTGTTTGGGGGACACAGAATCTAGGGCCAACAAAGCAACACCCTGTCACATCCACCCAGGGGGCCCTGCGTGGGCTCCAGGGGACTTCATCCTTCCATTCCCGTCGCTTCTCCTGGTGAGGCCAGAGCAGCTGAAGCGAAGCCCAGGGAGCCCCGGGGGAGCCCCAACACGGTCCAGGGGAGCCCCAGCACAGCCCGGGGGGCCCAGAGAGGGGTGAGGGGACAAGGGCAGTGGCCCCCGCACGGGTGCCTGTCCCGCTGGGATGAGACAGGTGCCGAGAGCCCAGCCGCCGTTTGTCTCCGTCCACGTGAAACTGCAAACAGCCAACACCACGGCAGAAACAAACAGGCTTTATTAGCTCCCGCAGCAGCTGCTTGACAAATTGCTCTTCCAGGAAAAGTGCTGGGGCCTGCGGAGGACACACAGCCGTGAGGGAGCTCAAGCGGCTGAGGAATGCACTCCAGGGAGGGCCCTTTCCGCCCGCGTGGCAGGTAAATCCAGGGGGGCTTCCCGCAGGAGGAGGTGAGCTCCTGGACAAACCCAGCTCAGCGGAGAGAAGCCTCCTGCCCTCGAGATGGGCGTGGAGTGGGGAAAGGACGCAACAAACACCTGTATTTCCACCAGAAACGCCAACCAAATGCGCTTGCTGTGCACGGACGCCTGCTGAGGGTCCCCTGACCGCCGAGCAGCTCACGGGTCCCAGCCTGGCCTTGGGCCCAGCAGCTTCCGCCTCTGCCTCCCCCCGGCCGGCCACCTCCCGCCATGTTGCCAGTTCCCCACCTCTGCGCCCTGATTCAAGGGGGACAGGCATCGCTAGGCCCCTAAATGGCAACAAGAAAGGCCATGTGTCTCTCTTCCGTCAAAACCGCGGCTGCCTCATTCAGGGGCTAATGCGGAGCCTGAATGGGTCACTGAAACAGGGAGACACTTTTCTCCGCAAATGAGCAGGTGTCACCCTCCGCGCCCAGGGGCTGGTGGGCGGCCGCGTGTTGTCTGTGGGGAGAGGCCTTCCACCTAACACGGCTCTCCCAGGACCTCGCCCCTCGGAGCTGCCACCCGGCACATGAGTGTGAGATCCGGACAGGGAGACCCGGGGCAGGGAGACCCGGGGGGAGACCCACCAGGGGCAGGGAGACCAGGGGCAGGGAGACCGGGCAGGCCTGGTGCAGCTCCGAGCTCTGTGCTGGGAAAGCCGGGCTGTGGCTGCCCCCCCTTCACGCACCCTCGTTCTGAGGGGGCCTGGCTCCAGGGGCTCCAAGGAAAGGCCAGGTTCCCCCAGTCCTCCCGCCACCCTGCATCCTTGGGGAGCTGTCACCTGACCTGGGGCCAGTGATCCAAGTTCAAGTTCCCACCACTCAGGGCAGGACCTGAGCCAGGGTCTGGGCTTGACTACCTGTGAACACGGGGTACCTGTTCAGTCGTAGGGGACAAGCGACCCCATACCTACCTCCCTGCACAGGATGGGGGACCCAGACATACCTCCCCCCACAGGATGGGGGACCCCTACCTACCTCCCCCCACAGGGATGGGGGACCCAGATCAAGTTCCCACCACTCAGGGCAGGACCTGAGCCAGGGTCTGGGCTTGACTACCTGTGAACACGGGGTACCTGTTCAGTCGTAGGGGACAAGGGACCCCATACCTACCTCCCTGCACAGGATGAGGGACCCCTACCTACCTCCCTGCATCGGAGGGAAGGAGCCCACAGCCATCTGGGCCCCAGCTGGCATCGAGAGCAGTTTCTTTGAAGTCACATGTTCTTGCTAAATCGCTTTTACTCCTTAAAATCCGCAGTTTCGGGATGACGGATTTCCGCCCGTGTCTTCAGCGGTAACCCATGCTAGGAGATGCACGTTGTCCCCCTGGGGGCCCCTCTCCCTCAGGACAGGAGCTCTTTCTCCGGGTCCAGGTTTGGCCTCCTCGACCCCTTAAGGCAGGTCCCATCCCCTCATCTCAGCCACGGACGGAGCAGCGGGTGGGGGGAGACCAGGAGAGGAGTGTCGGGGGAAGTAGCCAGCAACCCCCCAAATAATCCGTGGGTCCAAGAGGAGGTCTCGAGGACATTAAAAACATACTGAACGGAGTTAAAATGAAAACACAACGCAGCGAACTCTGCGAGCTGCAGCTGGAGGGAGCTGAGAAGGAAGTCGGTAACAGTGTGAAGAAATGTGAACATGCCCGGCGGCATGGCTCCGTGGTTGAGCGCCAACTATGAGCAGGGGGTCAGGGCACATATACCCAAAGGAAGAGAAGGGAGAAAACAATGAAGATAAGGACATAACTCAGTGAAATTAAAAATAGAAAAACAATATCAGTGAAAACAAGGCAGTTCTTTGGGAAAAACTCAGTAAAAATCTATAAGCCTCTAGCAAGACCGACAAACAAGAAAGACAGACATGAATCACTGCGTTGGGAACGAAACAAGATCACAGACTCTGCCGCCAACAGCAGCGCAGGAAGGGGGGTGCGCATTCACACTCCACCCAAAGGAAGAGAAGGGAGAAAACAATGAAGATAAGAACATAACTCAGTGAAATTAAAAATAGAAAAACAGTATCAGTGAAACCAAGGCAGTTCTTTGGGAAAAAACTCAGTAAAAATCTATGAGCCTCTAGCAAGACCGACAAACAAGAAAGACAGACATGAATCGCTGCGTTGGAAACGAAACAAGATCACAGACTCTGCTGCCGTCAGCAGCGCAGGAAGGGGGGTGCGCATTCACACTCATAACGCTGACAACGCAGAGCAAACGGAGCTGCCTCAGAACCCACCAACCACCAACCAGCCGAGATGAGAAGAGTAACCTCACGACGTGAGGAGTCTTAGAACCACCCAGGACATTGAACTTGGACACTTCCAGACCCAGGTGGTTTCGCAAGAGAATTTTACCTAACATTTACGGAAGAATGAACACGACATTTCACACAACCTCGCCCGGGGAACCGGCGCGGAGGGAACGCCGCCCGGCTCATGTCATGAAGCCAGTGTTACCCTGGTACCAAAAGCAGAGAAAGACAGCACATCCCCCTGGCCCCCCAAAAAGGTAACTATCTCAAGAATATAGACACAGAAGTTCCCAACAAAATGTGAGCAAATCGAATCTAGCAAGACGCCACAGTCAAGCCGAATTTCCAGAGATGCAAGGCTGGTTCAATCTTCAAAATCAGTCCATGTGAACCACCCTAGTAACAGGCCAAAGAAGTCCAGGGATGCAGAAAAAGGAATTCTGCTTGCCCGGCCGGTGTGGCTCAGTGCTTGAATGTTGGCCCATGAACCAGGAGGTCACTGGTTCGATTCCCAGTCAGGGCACATGCCCGGGTTGCACGCTTGTTTTCGATTCCCAGTCAGGGCACATGCCCGGGTTGTGCGCTTGTTCCCTAGAAGGGGCCGTGCAGGAAGCAGCTGGTCGATGTTTCTCTCTCGTCAATGTTTCTCTCTATCCCTCTCCCTTCCTCTGTCTCTAAAAATCAATGAAAATATTTTTGAATATACTTTAAAAAAAGGAAAAGGGCTTTGGCCAAGTGCTATCCCCCATCGTGTCCCGTCAGTCCCTCCGCAAGCGGGGACGGAGGGCAGCTTCCTCCACCCCATAAAGAGCACCCACCGTGGACACGGAGCCCGCCGCTGGCATCACGCTCAGCGGCTGAAGCCAGGATGCTTCCCCTTTAAGACAGGGAACGAGGCAGCGGTGTGCGCTCCCACCCTCTAACTCGCCCCGAACTGGATGGCCTCGTGCAATAAAAGAAAGAGAGGGTATACGAGCCATGGCGACTGGAAGGAAAGGAGTAAAACCGACTTTATTGCAGACGCCTTGGGTGTCTATGTAGGAAATCTCAAGCAACCTGCGAAAAAAATCTAAATACAGACCTCAAGCTTTTTCATGAAATAATTAACTCAAAATGGATCACAGACCTAAATGCGAATGCAAAACTATGAACTTCTACGAAGATAACGCAAGAGAAGACCTAGGTGCCCCGGTCTGGCCATGAGAGTTGAAGATGCTACACGAACAGCAGCCCAACCCAAGAAGGACAGAAAAGGGTAACTTGAACAGCGTCATTAAAAGGGAAACGCGTCTGCTCTGTGAAGGACACCGATGACGGACTAAAGCGACAAGCCGCAGGCGGGAGAAAATATTGGTGTCCCCAAGCCTGTCTACACTCACTGTGAACAGTCATAAGGCAGTGTTTACTAAATGCATTTCATTTTCAAAATCGAGCTGTCAGCTGTTATAGTGTGTATACATTTTTGGGGACACCCTGTATTTGCAAAAACATATCTGAGGACTTGTATTGAAAATATGCAAAGACTCTTAAAAAAATCAACAATAAGAAAACAATACAATTAAATATGGGCTGCCCTCTGGCCCGTGTGGCCCAGCGGTCACAGGTCTGATTCCCGGTCAGGGCACAGGCCCGAGTTACAGGCTCGATCCCCAGTAGGGGACGGGCAGGAAGCAGCCGATCCATGATTCTCTCTCATGGATGTTTCTCTCTCTCTCTTCCTCTCTCTCTGAAAATCAATTAAAAAAATATATATAAAACAAAATTGGCCGAAGACCTTAACAGACACCTCACCAAAGAAGATGTACAGGTGACAAATAAGCATATGTCGTCTGGGAAATGTAAGTGAAAACCATGGGACCCCCCAGCCCCCGGTGGAGTGGCCACAGCCTGGGAGTGACAGCCCCACGCGCTGGTGAGGCCCATGCGCTGCGGGGTGCACCTGGTGCAGGTGCCGTGGGACCGGTGGGCGGCGTCTTACAGAAGCCAACACTCTCCCCTCCAGCACAGCAGCCCTGCTCCCCGCAATCCCCCAAAGGAACTGGAAACGTACACCCACACGTACACCCACACGACGGCGGCCCCTGGGGGCACGGCAGCTTCAGGCACAAGGGACAACGCTGGGGAGCAGCCGCGGTCCGTCGGTGGGTGGCGGGTAAAGACAGGTTCCCTCCAGATGGGGAACGTTATTCGGGCTAAAAAGGACGAGGAGGGACCTAGATGTGTGTCACTAATGAGAGAAGCCACCTCCTGAGGCTGCAGGCCCAACGCCAGGATGATCTGGAGAAGGGAGACTGTGGGGACAGTGACTGTCAGAGGCTCCCGGGGTGAGAGGGAGGGAGGAGGGTGACGAGGGGGATCCCAGGGGAGTTTCAGGGCAGAACAAGCACCCCGACTGACACTGCAATGGTGGACAGCCGGCATCACGCCTTTGTCGACACCCACAGACTGGGCCACACCCGAGTGAGCCCTCCTTCACCACGGGCCCCGGTGAGTGAAGTAAAACGGGCCATTTTCTCTTCACCCTGACGGGCCTGGGCCGGCTTTCTTCCCAACTCGGCGAGGCAGTGGCTGGCAATCAGCCATTGTCACGGAAAAGGCCGGCAAAGTGGACGGAGCTGAGCCCTCGGCGGACAGAGGCCATGTTCTGTCCTGGAGGCACCAGCGTGGCCGTGAGCACCACCCAGGGTCTGACTGCCTGGCGGGCGCTGGGTGGCATTGCCCGTGGGTGGGTGGCATTGCCCGTGGGTGGGTGGGTGGCATTGCCCGTGGGTGGGTGGCATCGCCAGTAGGTGGGCGGGCTGTCACATCATCAGATTAGAGAGCCGGGTCTGTGGTGATGGGTAAGAGGATGTGGGAGGAAAGGTGATGGTGGGGGTGGTCCCCAGTTCCATAAAGGAGGGTGAAGCCCGCCCCACCCCCACCCTTTACAGAAAAACCTGCGGACCTGGGAAATCTAAAAGTCCCCAATCTTAACTGTGGATTCTAATTAACCAGTGAGTCCCTTAAACACTTTCCCCGAAGTATTTTCCCTTCTGATGGGTACAGCTGATGTAAACAGGCCGAGGAGCCCTGGCCTTTCAAGTCAGGGCCTTAATCAAGCAGGAGATGAATGGTGCTGAGCTGAGCCCCAGAGGGTGGCAGTGGGGGGGCGCTTCCTGCTGCCGAATTAGCATAACCCGGAGGATCAAAGGGGCTCGCTCAGCCCGCTCCCCGGGGGAGAGAACGACTGAGATAATTAAAAATAGGCGGCAATTTGGTATGACCGGGGACTGGGACAGTTTGTCCCCAAGGACTCGGGCTTAGGGTCCCGGAAAGGCCTGGAACTTGACCCTCTTCTGGGGGAATTCGCTGTCGGGTCTCCTGAGACAGTTCCCCAGACCCACCCGTTTCCAACGCGGTCGGCCGGCGCCGAAACATTTCACAAGTTACGTGCTCCGTGAGTGGATGGCTCCACGCGAACTGCTACCAGTGACCCCGTAACATAAACGTTCCACCGTCAGGGGCGGACGGAAAGTCAGGCTGGAGCCGGGGCCTCGGCTCCCCCGCCCGTGGGGTGCCACACGCCACCTGCCAGCGCCTCCCACGGACTTTCTGCCGTCGGAGACCGTCCCTTTGCCTCTGTCCCACACGGCAGCCACCAGCACACGGCTACGGAGCACGCGAGATGTATCGGGGCAATCGGGGAACTAAAGGCTCAGTGTCACGCGGTAGGGCTACGTTCACAGGTGAGTGGTCACAGGGACTAGTGGCAACAGCCCTGGAGAGAGGAGGTCTGGACCCAGCTTTCCCGACGGGGAACTGAGCCCAGGAGGGTACGGGATGGGTCTGAGGTCGAGAGACCAGGCCCCCGGGTGACGCACCGTGAGGACCTGGGTTGGGGGGGGGGGGGGGGGGTCTGGTCTCGTTCCCCGTGAGGAGGAGAGGCCGGCGCTGCTCCTCCCACGCTCAGGGGACACAGGACGCGGGGCACCGTCTGTCCTCTCCGGTTCTGTGCCGGCCGTTCACAACGAGCCCAGTTCTTGCTTCAGATTCAACACCAGACATTCGACACGCCGCCCATTTTGCCTGCGTTTCATTAACCAGAAAGTCACGGCCATCCGTGAAGCGAAAGGAGTCACAAAGCTGCCCAATGCGTGGTGCTGCGGCATCTAAAAGCATCTTTTATGCTTTTCCCGCCGCGTGTTCCAACCGGAGATGCAACGCCCTGGCCCAGCATGGCCTCCTGGAGACCAATGCTGTGGAGTCATGCCCGAGCGCGTGCGCACATGGAAGCACACACATGCGCACGCACATAGATGGAAACACACACATGTGCACGCGCACACCTCCGAGACAGTTCATGCTAAACTGAACAAAAGTGACAGAACAACTGAAATTCTCAACTCCTTTTTTAAACAACAAAATATGTGGAAAGCAAAGTGGAAAGGAAAAGCATTAGAGATGGAAGTCGAGGTACAGAAATGCAAAGAAGGGATAATGGAAGCTTCGATTCATGTCCTCAGTGTTCCTTTGACAGAAGTAAGATGGCCCAGCCCGGCCGGCGTGGCTCAGTGGCCGAGCGTCAACCTATGAACCAGGAGGTCACAGTTCAATTCCGGTCAGAGGCACAGGCCCAGGTTGTGGGCTCGGTCCCCAGTGTGGGGTGTGCAGGAGGCAGCCGATCCATGATTCTCATCATTGATGTTTCTCTCTCTCTCTCTCCCTTTCCCTCTCCCTTCCCCTCTCTGAAATCAATAAACACATATTTAAATAAAAAATAAAAAAAGGAAAATGGCCCAGAGCAGAGGGAAGACCTGGGAGGACGTGGGCCGGGGCGGCCTGCACTTTAACCTTCACCTTGAGCCCGAGCTGCGTGCGTGCGAGTGTATGTCCTGTGCACGGGCATCCCCGCAGTGGTCCCTGCAGCCGCGGTGACTCACCCTGGCTCCTCGCAGTGAGGTCCCGAGGCCGGAGGCGGGCGGGGGGCCTGGGAGCGCTGGGAGCCCCGCAGTCCTGATGGGGGGACGCACACCTGGGACACCAATTGAGGAGGAAAGAGGAAGTGGTCAAAGCCATGCTGTTTTGTAAACTTCAAAGGCCGCCTCTCCTCCCTCTTTACATTTTACTGTCTGGGGAGCAGGCTCGTCTGCAGCTGTTGGCAGAAGCTGTTCCTGGCGTCAAACCTGCCTCCTGGGGCCATAAAGTTACAGCAGGGAACCCCGCCCAGGTGTGGGGGCGGCCGGGGCCTTAATGATTTCCCTGACACCCACGCTGAGCTGAGAGGGAGGCGAAGGGAGGGGGAGGCCTCAGGCCGGCTGCCTGCTGGGGGGTGGGGTGCAGCCCACCCTCCCCATGACCCACAGCTGAGTGCAGGGCTGGGCGAGGCCGGTCCCCTAACCTCCCCAGACCCCGACGTCCCCGGAGACTTCCCGGAACAGCCTGCTGGCACAAGTCCACGGCCACCCAGACCCCTAAGGGGAGAGGGAGCCACCTTCACTCCGGCATTGGGTCCCGGGTTGAAACGAACGTCGTGAACGGCCGCCAGAGCTGGGTCTAAACAGACAGCAAATCAGAGAAGGGAATTCATGTTAAATCGCCCTCGTCGGATGGAGTCCATGTTTGCGCCCTGTAAACACAGCGGAACGTGTCTTCCTAGCAAGAGGCAGAACCAAAGTTTGATGCTGGATCGAAGAGGCGGCTCCGGTTGGTTCCTAGAACCAGGGACTCCACTTGGCGTGTGCCCGCTCGAGGTCGCTAATGCCATTTGTGCCACACGGAGCTCAGCCTCACTTCGCAGCCACTGGACCCAGGGTGCCGCCTGCAGGGTAACAGGGTCCGATGGCGAGTGTGGCCACAGCAGTCAGCAGCCAGAGCCATAAACCAGGACAGAGGTGTTGCTAAACCCGCAGAACGGAGGGCGGTTCCGTCAGCTGCAACGTGTTCCCTCGCACGGGCGGGAATAAGACACTTCTCTGTGGCCCTGTGGATTCTGCCTAGTTTCAAAGTTTGGGGGTGCAAAGTAGACACAAATAATTATTCATGAAAGAGTAATGGAGGACAGGAGAGGGAGGGAGAGGGAGGGAGAGAGAGACACATCCATGATGAGAGAGAATCATGGATCGGCCGCCTCCTGCACGGCCCACCAGGGATCAGGCCTGCAACCTGGGCCTGTGCCCTGACCGGGAATCGAACCGTGACCTCCTGGCTCATAGGTCGACGCTCACCCACTGAGCACACCTGCGGGCTCCATTTTTCTTGAATGTTCTCCTGGGTCGTTCCCCTAAAGCAGGGTTTGTCCGCACGTTTGCCCTCCTGGTGGACACAGGGTCCAGCTCTCCGAACACGCATCCGGATTGAATTCCCAGAGGCACTTCTTTCCATTTCAGTTTTATTTTTTCTCACCTTCCCGCGAACAGTCTCGGGCCAGCTCCTGGGAGGCAACGCTGAGGGGTCTGTTTGCCTTCGGGGAGCAAACCAAACAGGCTCCCGGGCAGGGCAGAGCCCAGATGAAAGGCAGGAGCCCACAGCCTGGGGCCGGAGGCAGCTTGGGGGGCTTGGGGGGGGCACCACCTCAAGGCCCTGCAGGAAGGTTCCTGCTGGAAACACAGGTGGCAGAGCTCCTGTGCGTCCCTCCCAGGAGGCCAGCCTGCCCCCGGGCCCGCCTGTGGGCATCACCACAGTCCCTCTCGGCCATCGCTTCCCGGGTCCCGGTCTGGCCTCTGCAGACACTGGGATGCATACGAACTGCGCGTGCTCATTGGACAGGAAACACATAGGAAATCCACAGGAGAACCGGGGTCTGGGGCCGGGACGCCCTTAGACGTGTCTCCTGGGCTCAGGGAACTGTGAGTCCTTCCTGGGTGGAAACCTCCAGAGCCTCCCCGTCCAGCTTTCTTTTTAAATTTCCATCCTTGTCCTGAAACCTCCACGATGTCTCCTAAGTCGTCTACCAAGATCTTTCCCGCGCTCGCCCGAGTGAACGCTTCCCCACGCGGCACCTTCTTGGGGTGCAGGGGTGACCGGTGCAGGGGTGACAGGGTGCAGGACTGACCGGGTGCAGGGCTGACCGGGTGCAGGGCTGACCGGGTGCAGGGGTGGCCGGGTGCAGGGGTGGCCGGGTGCAGGGGTGGCCGGGACCGTCTGTGAGAAGGGCCGAGCCCCGCCTTCCGTGGAGGCAGTGGCTTGCTCTCCATGGGTCCTGCTTTGCTGTGGCTGTTTCTTCAGGAGCCCACATTTCTGACTTTATCTAAGAAAACTGCTCTCCTGGCTCAAGATGAGAGATTTATTTTGACCAACGTGTTGCGTGGAAGCTGAGTCCACTGTCGTGAGACCATGTGGTCCCCTGTCCGGACACCACAGCCAGGAGACGAACGCTCACTGCAAAGCCAACCTGCAGCCCCTCCAGCCCAACACCCGGGCCCTGATACGGCCCCGTCTCGCAGGCGGGGACTGTGTGCCCCTGGCACCCGGGTGCGAAGGCCCAGCCCTGCCCAGCCCGTCTGGAGGGCGCAGCGCACTGGACATGGTCCCAGGACCCCACGGGACAGGAGAGCAAACCAGAAAGCCGGTCCCCCTCCAGCCGGGGGGCCCCCAGATGTGCCCGAACCACGTCTGGTGAAGAAAAGTCCAGAACACAACACAGCAAGACGTGCAGCAAAGGACTTTCATGAAACCACACACAGCAGGCAAAGCGCTGGAGGCAGCAAGTCTTCCTTCGTCCCCTCCCAGGAGCCTGTGCCACCGCCAGGCGGGGCTGCTCTCACAGGACCTCAGGACACGGGTCATCGCGGCCCCTCTGAGCTTTCCTGCCGGTTACGGGCTCGATCCCCAGTGAGGGGCATGCGGAGGCAGCCCGTCGATGTTTCTCTCTCATCGATGTTTCATTCTCTCTCTCCCTCTCCCTTCTTCTCTCTCTCAAATCAATAAAAACATATTTTAAAAACAAAGTCCCTCAGCCAACAACGCTTACGTCTTCTCTGGAAATTAACTTTTCATGATGACGGAATAAATTGCACAGATTACGTAAGAAATCTGCAAGCTGGCACAACAGCTCCCTAGACATTTCTATGGAAAGAGCACGCCACTACAGACGGGGTCGCGTGAAGGATAAAATCGCCTGTAAAACCCAGAGCGGAAGGTGGGCGCCTAGGAACCCCCACAGAACAAGCTGTGGACGCCCAGGGGACGCCCACCCCCAGCACATGCCCTCGGCACTTTGCCCAGAGAACAGGGTGGGTCGGCCTGCGTGTCCCCGGTGGCAGACCGGCGCCTGGCACGGCGAGCACCCGAGAACACTTATGAGAGGAGCGGAGAGGACCTGGCGGTGGAGGAAGCCTGCAGACCTCAAAGCCAGGAGCCGGCCCCTCCAGACCCGCCCAGTTCACGGTGGGCACCTCCGCCAGCCGGCACCACCGGTACCCATGGTGCTGGCACGAGGTCCACACGCCTGCCAGCTATTGGCCTCTCCCAGTCGCTCAAAAATGCTGCTTCCACACGGTGCCCGACACTGTTCGGATGAACCTACTGTGTGGTCTTCGTGTCCTATGATTTGATCAAGTGACTGGAACCTACAAACTTCCTGGCAGCCCCACTTGACCATCTGTGTCCCCAAACCTCCGGCACGGGGAGCACTGGCTTTGCCCTCCGGGGGTCCATCACGCGTGCTGTGCACGCTCCCAGCGAGGCCTGCACGCTCAGCACGCCCGGGACAGGGTTCCTCGCGGGGTGGGAGGGGCCCAGGGAAGGGGCCGAGAACAGAAGCCATGGCTTTTCTCACTGAGATGTGGTTCCTGCCGATCACGGTGTTCGTGGCGTCAGGACGCCGACGGGAAGCCAGCGTGCAAGCGCTCGCGGACAGGGCTCGCTCCAGGTAAAAATGAGGTTAAAAATCAAGACAGTGTTTAAAAAACAGCATCACCATCCCTTCAAAACACCTCCCTTGTAGCGGGAACCCAGCTGTGAGGCCACTGGGGTCACTGCTCCCCAGAACCCGTGGCTGCAAAGGGGACGCATTTGTCAAAATCCAGGGGAACAGAGACTTTCCAGCTCCCTTCCCGGAGCTCTGGCCTGGCGGCCCCTCGGGCGCCCTCCTGGGTGGGCCTCCAGGCGCCTCCCGACCCCACGCTGGGTCACTTCCCATCACAGCGTGTGTGCAGGGACGTCTCCCAGGGAAACTGTAAGCCAGCAGATGACCAGACCCGCAAAGTCCAGTCTCTAAACACTGACAATGACACCGAGCAACTGTCTCGTCAGGAAAGGGTTCTTCGCAACAGAAACCAGCACCAAACAGGAGCCCTGGACAGTCTCCCCCTAAATTCTAGGGTTTCATTTACATTTACAGTTAAAGGGACCCATTGAAGAGGGCACACTCCCCTCCCTTCTCCTCGTCTCCTCGCTCAGAGGCCGCCGGAGT
>NW_005353666.1:1338386-1345651 GCF_000412655.1 Myotis brandtii | reverse complement strand
TTCCTTTCATTCCATCTGCAGTCGTCTCCCCTTTGACATGGAGACACCTCGTAAAACCATTGTCAGGGGGATTGGCTGCCAGGCGTGAGGGGGCTCCCACCTGTGAGCCTTCCCTTGTCTCTCAGCCCGGCTGCTGTGCGGGGACAGGCCTGCTCCAGGGAGTGTGGCTCCATCTGTGGAGCAGCCGCTTTAGACCAGTGACTCCCCTCACCCCGGCCCGCACAGGAGAGGGAGCGCAGCCGGGGGAGGAAAAAGCCCAGAGCGCAGGGAGCCAGGAGAGTAAACAGCCCCGTGGGGGGCCCTCAGGCGGAGGGGGAGCTCATGAGCATGCCCGCCCCCCTCCCGCCGCAGGCCCTGGAGCAGTTGGGCTCCCGCTGCCCTCAGGGCGCCCTGGAGAGAGAGAAACTGGGTCCTGGGACCCCCTGCTCCTGGCTCCAGCCGCACTGAAGCGCAGTCCGGGGCTCACTGGCCGGGACGCTGGCGCCAGGCCCTGCACACAGACCCTCCTGCAAACCAGTCCCCACATCTTAACCCTTCTTCTTCTTTTAAATGTGTTTTTATTGATGTCAGAGAGGAAGGGACAGAGAGAGAGAAGCATCAATGATGAGAGAGTCATCCATCGACTGCCGCCTGCACTTCCCCCACTGGGGATGGAACCCGAAACCCAGGCATGCGTCCTGACCGGGAATCGAACCCTGAACCCCTCAGTCCACAGGCCGACGCTCTATCCACTGAGCCACACAGGCCAGGGCTAAACCATTTCTTACATGAACTTCCTGTCCGGCTGCAGGGATGGCTCAGGCAAGGGTGAGAGGCCCACGGCCACTCCTGTCTGAACCGTGGAGGACACCTCGGAGCCAGCTGGTGGGGTGACAGCACTTTCTCAGGTTGGGGCGGGGGCGGAACTGGGGCACATCCCCTCTGTGGGGTGAGGTCCCTGCAGCAGCCCCTGCCCCCCACCCCCACCCTGTGGTCGGGACACACACATCCGCATCCACTCGGTCCCAGGCCGTGGGAACGCCAGGCTCCTTCTCCCGGCAGCCGGACCTCCCACAGACGCGGCGCAGGGACCGAGCGCTGTGCAAACCTCCAGCAGCACCGGCCTTTGAAGCTGTTGACCTTCCACGGTTTGGAAAGCAGGTGGGAAGCTGGTTTGGGGTGAGTTTCATCCCGGTCGGCAGGCAGGATGCTGGGCAAGTCCTCGCTGAGCAGGAACGCACTGGAGAATGCCTGTATGATTTCTGCACGTGTGACAAGCTCGCTGTGTCAGGGGGAATGTGTCCACCATGAACATCTACTCCTAGACACACATGGCAAAGCTGATGACGGCAGCAGGTCCCTGCAATCCTAAAAGGGGGCGTGCGCGGGGCCCTCCCACGGGGCACCTCTGTGCTCAGGGGCTTGTCTTTCTCAAGGAAATCAATGCAGGCGTTTTCACGTTCAGTTCATGCGCTGAGCCCTGGATACTGAGTCGGGATCGCTTCATCCAGCTCTAATAATGGCATTAACGGCATCTCGTTGATTTTTAACTGAACGAGAAACACATGAATTCATTAAAGTTTTAAACCAACATTTTGGGTCCTGGCACTACAAGTTCTCTTTCTGACAGTCATGCTTCCACAGTAGGTGTGAAGCGCTCGGTAAACGCGCATCGCAGCTCTCTCATCCCCACTGTACACACACAGGGCCGTGTTCTTTGTGATGCAAATGCTTCTGGAAACAGTAAAACAGTAATGTAGCTAGTAACCAGCAAAACTAGTTATTAATTTCCCACTCGGTAATATTTTTAAACGACACTAAAAGTATTTGCTGAAAGAATCCAGGAAGGTGCTTGCATGTCCACTATCCCGTGTTCAACATAACGGTGAAAACCACAAAATATCTAAAGACGGTCATTTAAAAAGTGCATTGGTAACAGCAAACAGATGCATAACACTGGGGGGTACACAGCGGGGTGTGTGGGAGGGACGTAAATTTGGGGGGCAACCTAACTTGGGCTCAAATCCCAGCTTGTCCTCAGGCAAGTGATTTAGCCTGGCCAGCCAGCTGCTTCAGGCTGTTTGCAGGACCAGCTGGCCCTGGAGCTCCTGGGAGCAGGAGACGCTCAGGGGCTCAGGGCGCAGCACCTAATCCCTCTGCCCGCCCCCCCCCCACCTCCGTTTTATCTGCTCACCTGTGTCAGCTACAGCCTGAGGGCTGAGGCGTATAGAACAATCACAGCTCTAGGCAAACACCTTCCCATCTACCTCCTGCATCAATGACCCGGGTCATAAATATTCTAAAGATACGTCAGCCCGGCTGGTGCTCAGTGGTTGAGTGTCAGGGCACATGCCCGGGTTGCGGGCTCGACCCCCAGTGCAGGAGGCAGCTGATCCATGATTCTCTCTCATCATAGGTTTCTGTCTTTCTCCCTCTCCGTCTCTGAAAGCAATAAAAATATACTTAAAAATAAGAATAAAGATATGTTCCAATTAATAAAAATAATAAGAAAGACAAAAATCACGTAGCCATTGAAACCTTCACGGTGTACTGGCACACGCCACGCGTGTCCGTGGGATGAACGGCACGCGTTCACGATGCGTCGCTGTGTCACAAGTTACAGCTGCAGCGGTTGCAGGCACTCCCGTCTGTGACCTCACAGCTCTGTGGGTCGGAGGCCTGGGGAGGGGCTGCGCCGGGTGTTGGCAGCTGCCTTCTCACCTGTAGGTCTGAGGGGGCAGCGGGCAAAGCTGCTCACCGGGAGGCTGGCAGCACCCACTTCCTTTTCTCTAGGGTTTTCGGCAGCGGCTGCTTCCGAGTCACCCAGGGGGGAGGCGGTGTTTGCTAGCAAAATGGAGTCTCACATACGGTACCGTGATTCCCAGAGTGGCAGCCACACGTGTCCACAGGCCCTTGGTTAGGAGCATGTCACATGTCCCGCTTGGTGACTCAGAGGTGGGCATACACCAAGGCACCGGTACCAGGAGGCAAGGCTCAGGGGCCGCCCCAGTCTGCCTGCCAGTCTGCCCGTGGCTCCCGTGGCTCCCGTGGTTCCTGTGGCTCATGTCCCTCCTCGGGCTCCCACAACTCGGACTCTTCCTACACAGCCTCAGCTCCAAGTCCAAACCTCACCATCTTACTCAGGCCAGAGTGGTCGCTGGCTTGGCTGTTCCGGCGCTGTTCCCACTGACAGTTGCTATCCACCTGGACTGTCACCTTGGAGGGGGGACTGCAGAGCCAGCGGGGGGACAAGGCCCCCAGCACGAGGCATCGGCTTCCCCACTCCCCGTGGCCGGCCCAGCTGGGGGTTACTGGGCTCCCTGACAATAAATGGTAACAACTCACGTGCGTATCATCACATACGGTACCGTGATTCCCAGAGTGGCAGCCACACATGTCCACAGGCCCTTGGTTAGGAGCATGTCACATGACCCACTTGGTGACTCAGAGGTGGGCATACACCAAGGCACTGGTACCAGGAGGCAAGGCTCAGGGGCCGCCCCAGTCTGCCTGCCAGTCTGCCCGTGGCTCCCGTGGCTCCCGTGGTTCCTGTGGCTCATGTCCCTCCTCGGGCTCCCACAACTCGGACTCTTCCTACACAGCCTCAGCTCCAAGTCCAAACCTCACCATCTTACTCAGGCCAGAGTGGTCGCTGGCTTGGCTGTTCCGGCGCTGTTCCCACTGACAGTTGCTATCCACCCGGACTGTCACCTCGGAGGGGGGACTGCAGAGCCAGCGGGGGGACAAGGCCCCCAGCACGAGGCATCGGCTTCCCCACTCCCCGTGGCCGGCCCAGCTGGGGGTTACTGGGCTCCCTGACAATAAATGGTAACAACTCACGTGCGTATCATTTACACCGATCGGTGGAGCTGAACTCTCCCACGACTTCTGTTCCCTCGGGTCCGAGTTCCGGTCCTGGTCCCGCGCCTGCCCCTGGGAAGAGGATACTAAATGCCCCCCGCGGTGGAGCTGAACTCTCCCACGACTTCTGTTCCCTCGAGTCCGAGTTCCGGTCCTGGTCCCGTGCCTGCCCCTGGGAAGAGGATACTAAACGCCCCCGCCCCCCCCCGCACCTCCCCGCGAGGTGATGGAGCTCAAGGTCATCTGTTCAGAGCGAGGTCACTGCGGATGTGGCATCTGCTGCCTGCCCGTCCTCCCCAGCCTGTGACACCCCCGGGCGAGGTGGAAGGGCAGGGTCCCCTCTCCCTGCGCCCCCCAGTGCTCCCAGCCCTCGCGGCTCCTAACTGACGGGCAGCCCTTGTTCAAGCCCAAGGAGCTCGCTCATCACCTGAGGCTCCGTCCTTCCAGCTCAGCTTATCCCTCGGCTGCTCCCGGGGTGCCCTTGGCTCCAGAGGCCTTTTCACACTTTCCCCCCAGAATCCTGGCCTCCGTCCTTGCCTCTGAGGCCCCCAGGCAGGCCCTGCCCAAGACGCCCTGCCCCTTGGCCCACGATATACTCTTCCCGGCTGAGCGCTCTGGGTCCACACAGTGAGCGAGTCTCTCTCTCTCTCTGGCTCCCCCACCCCTCAGACTGTCATTCCCGCGGTTTGATGGCACCACTGTTACTATTCAATTCACGGGTTCTGCTCTGTGATGGGCTTAGAAAACAGATATGCATTCCTGCTAGAACTGCATAGAAAATCACTATAAAGACCATCCTATCTAATAAAGATGAAATTCGCAAATTGACTGTAACTTCACGACAAAGATGGAGGCGCCCACAGCCAATAAGAAGGGAATATGCAAATTGACTGAACAGCGGAACGGCCAGGTGCTATGACACGCACTGACCACCAGGGGGCAGATGCTCAACGCAGGAGCTGCCCTTTGATGGTCAGTGTGCTTCCACAGGGGAAGCGCCGCTCAGCCAGAAGCCAGACTCACGGCTGGTGAGAGCAATGGTGGTGGCGGGAGCCTCTCCCACCTCCGCAGCAGTCGGACATCCCCTGAGGGCTCCTGGACTATGAGAGGGTGCAGGCCGGGCTGAGGGACCACCCCCTCTCCCCCAGTACACGAAGTTCATGCCCCGGGCTTCTAGTCCTATATAATAAAAGGGTAATATGCAAATTGATCACGGCAGAACAACGACTGGGAATGACTGGTATTATATAAGCAACAGCGACAGAACTAGGTACAGACACTAATAAAGGCTCCATAAAGTTCCGAGGGACAATCATCCTGCTGCAGGGATCACGTCCACCGTGAGCCGCCACGAAGCCTTTGCCCACACAGGCCACCCGAGAGGCTGCAGTCACACAGGACAGTGTTCGGGAGCTGGGACCCAGCGGCCTCCTGCCTGTGCCGATTCCAGCTCCGCCACTACAGGGCCCCAGTGCCTTCCCCTCTCTGGCCCTCGATTTTCCGCATCTGTAAAATGGACTCGAAGACCACAGTTTGTAGCTTTGACTTTGAAAGATACTCAGACATCCTTGTTTATGTGCCGACAGCTCACACATCCTTTTGTGAAAATAATAAATGCAGACGTTATGCCACTGTGCCCACCACCCGAGAGGCTGCAGTCACACAGGACAGTGTTCGGGAGCTGGGACCCAGCGGCCTCCTGCCTGTGCCGATTCCAGCTCCGCCACTACAGGCTCCCAGTGCCTTCCCCTCTCTGGCCCTCGATTTTCCGCATCTGTAAAATGGACTCGAAGACCACAGTTTGTAGCTTTGACTTTGAAAGATACTCACACATCCCTGTTTATGTGCCGACAGCTCACGCATCCTTTTGTGAAAATAATAAATGCAAACGTTATGCCACTGTGCCCGGTAGGAAGCACGCCACCGTGAATAACAAAATAATAGCGCGAGCATTCCGGAAGGCGGTGTCTCGATTTGGTTCTGGTCACCGTTTGGGGTACAATGTAATTTTTCATGGTGTAGTCCTCTCCACTGAGCTCAGGGTCACAGGAAACCATACACTAGATTGCTTGACAAAAGCACCATTTTGATCAAATGGATTGTTTTGGTGTTTTGCAAGCAAAGCCCATGAAACCAATATTTATTGTGCACCTAAAGCATGCAAAGTAGCAAAATAAATAGAATTCCCCATTATTTTGAAAACCATTCCATTATTTCTGGTGTCAGAAATGATTACTTAATCGTCACCCCTTTTCCCATTGCTGATATGTATATGTTTTTATTGATTGCCTGGTTGGTATAAATGTCTTCAAGTATATTTAGTAGAACAATGACCGGCCCCTAGAGAATGTTTGCTGAAAATAAAGGATGAGATGATCTCTCCAACCCATGGACATCTGCTGCAGGCTAGCGCTGTCACCCTCGTCCCAGCCCTACTGCCTCACTCGCATTGAAGTTACTTTTATCTCCGTGGGCATCACGCTCTCCAAGGGACCAAGAGGGACCGGAGCTCTAATTCCATAGGAGGGTGAGCGGATGGTTTCAGACATGGGAAACATGACCATCTGCCCTCTTCAGGCTTAAAACCGGGGTCCTGAGCCCCACCGGCGTGGCTCAGTGGTTGAGCGTTGACCTATGAACCAGGAGGTCACGGCGGGATTCCCCATCAAGGCACATGTCCGGGCTGCAGGCTCAATCCCATAGGGGGTGTGCGGGAGGCAGCCGGCCCATGATTCTCTCATCATGGACGTTTCTCTCTCTCCCTCCCTCTCCCTCCCTCTCCCTCTTGAAATCAATAAAAAACCTGAGATCCTGAAATCCTGACTAGTTTCCTTCCGGGGGATGGCGCCTGCGAGCCCGCTATGATGTAGGTGAGCTGGGCTGGGTTGGTGTCTTTATTTGGGCTTCAAAGTCCCAAGTTCTGTGCAAATGACTGAGCTCATTGGAAGGACCCAGACCCACAGTCCTCCCAGAACCGATGGGCTGTCCCTGGGGCCCGCTCTTCCCAAGACACCTGGCTCTGCATCTCCCTGGCCCTCAGCTCAGGAGAGACTGACAGCTCTCAACAGCCAGCCCTGCCCTCAGCAGCCTCCCGTGGATGCGAACAGTGAGTGGCACGCGTGCTAGCAGCTTCTCAGAAAGGGAAAAAGGTCGCTGAGCCCTCGCCGATATGGCTCAGTGTAGAGCATCAGCCTGTGGACTCAAGGGTCCTGGGTTCGATTCTGATCAAGGACACATGCCCGGATTGCAGGCTCAGTCCCCAGTGGGGGGTGTGCAGGAGGCAACCAATCAACGATTCCCTTTCATCATTGATGTTTCTATCTCTCTCTCTTCCCTCCCTTCCTTTCTGAAATCAATAAAAAAATATATATATTTTTAAAAAGTCGCTGACCCGGTGCCCTGGAAATACATTCCCAGGCCGGGTC
>NW_005353666.1:1336726-1338073 GCF_000412655.1 Myotis brandtii | reverse complement strand
GCTGCAGATTCTGAGTTGCACTGTTTGCTCTGCTCCTTCAGCAGCTGGCTGGACGTCAGTACCTACTAGCTTCGTTCAAGGAGCTGATATCCGGTAAGTCAGTGGTTCTCAACCTTCCTAACGCCGCGACCCTTTAATACAGTTCCTCATGTTGTGGTGACCCCCAATTTCATTGTTACAAATTGAACATAATTAAAGCACAGTGATTCATCACAAAAACAATATGTAATTATATATGTGTTTTCCGATGGTCTTAGGCGACCCCTGTGAAAGGGTCGTTCGACCCCCAAAGGGGTCGCGATCCACAGGTTGAGAACCGCTGCAGTAAGTGAAGGGAATAACCAGGTTGCCGGCCAAGATGGCAACATAGGTAAACGCGGGACTCGCCTCCTCCCACAACCACAGCACAAGCTAAACTACAGAACCGCCGCCCTTCAGAACCGCCCGAAACCTGGCTGAAGGGGAGTCCGACGACAGGGGCTTAAAGAAGAAGCCACGGGGACACTGTGGGAAGGTGGGGAGGTGGAACAGGCCGGCCCCACCCCCTGTGCGGTGGATGAACATCCGGAGGGATTCCTCAGCTGTGGAGGCCGCCCCTGAGGAGCGAGGGGTCCCGGCCCACACCAGGCCCCCAGCAGGGCAGTCCCAGCGCCAGGAGGAGAAGTCCCCATCATGTCTGACTGTGGACACCCGCAGGACTGATGCTGAGGGAGGCAGAGGCAGCGGGGGTCCCAGGCAGTTCCTCCTAAAGGGCCCGCACAGGGACCCCCTCCCTCTGAGCTCCAGCCTGCGAGCCGCTGGGGGAAGAGGCTTACTGCCCCCGTAAGTCACCCCCCTGGTGTTCCTCCAGCACTAAGTAGGGGCCGTGTGGTGGCAATGAGGTGAGTATGTGCCCTTCACTGTGCCACAAGGAAGACGCCTCTTTACATTGCAGTGCAATATAGTATTCGGCTTGGCCACAGAAATAAACCAGAATGTAGTTTGTTCTTGCTTTTGCCAAATGACACCACATCCCTCTCAGATAGGGGTGTGAACTGCTGGTGGGTGAGTCATCGGACAGCCATTCTGGAAATTCTAGGTGCCATGTACGCCCTAGTTTAAATGCATGAGCCAGGAAAGGGTGCGTCATTTCAAGTTGGAAACTCACTCTGATTAAGTTTCTTGTCAACAGGACGGCATGAAATCTGCCCGGTGCCTCGGAGTCCATTTGAAGAGGTGTTTTCAAGCACAGCCTTGCCCAGCACAGACTGCGTCCTTGGCTCTGTGCCCGAGGGAGGGACGCGGGATCTGGCGATGACGGGACGGAACAGAGGGCACGCTATGGGGAGAGTCTCCAACACGACAGCA
>NW_005353666.1:1326136-1327381 GCF_000412655.1 Myotis brandtii | reverse complement strand
GTCCCCTCCCCCCGCCCTCCCCTCTCCGCCATCCATCGACAAAGCAGGAAACAGGCTGCAGTGGGCGAGGGGCCCAGGACCCTAGGATGTACAATGCTAAGCTCAAATCCCCCCTCTGGAGTCCAGTCCAGAACTTTCTAGGCTGCAGGGGTTTCATGGGAAAAGGGCAGGAGCCTTCTCCGAGGTTGAGTCTTTATTAAACTTTACAAACCAGGGCACCGCTGCCTCAACCAGGAAATACCGCAGACCCCTCGCTTCTCATTAGCAAGACAAGAGGTTGCTGTAGGGATGAAAGATAGCTAAACCTGTTACAAAAGGCATTGTTTCTACAGCAAGGAGAGCTGGGGGTGGGGGCCGCGCCCGCCCCCTCCCCCCTCCCTGGGAGACAGACCATGGGGCCAAGGGGTCCCCGAGGCCTCTAATTTGACAAGGGCCCAGATTTTAAGATTTTCATACCTTTGGTCGTGATAAAAATGAGATAACAAGTTCATTAACGCTGTTAACGTCGCCAGTAAACCAGTCTCAGAGACAGACTTTTTGGTCCAAAAAAACCCCCAAACCCCCCTAGTTTGACTTTTGGAAGCATCAAAAGTGCATCTGTATTTGCTGAACATGAGTGAACACTCTAAACTTCGCGTTGGAAGGTGATGTGTTCTCCTAGGTTCCGCTCAGCGCTGTTCTCCGTCTTCTGTGACGGCGTGCTATTCTGAGGAGGAAATCCGTTCTGTAATGTCCACAAAGACACGTAGAGACCTTCCTATACTGTCCTCCCAGGAGCAGGGTTCAGCCTACCGCCCCCTCCCCACCCCACCCCACCCCACCCGCAACATAGGCCTCATAGGGAAATTCGAGTCCTTTGTAGTCATCAATTGGCTGCCTCCCGGCCCTAAAGGCAGGGAGCGCGTCTGGGGCCCCCATTAGGGCTCCTCAGAAGTCGGGGAGAGGGAATGAGGGTAATTGTCCTTTAAAATGGAGAGGAGTTCCTGGAAGGAAGGAGAGCCCCGAGGAAGTGGCTTTAAAACAAACACGGTTCAGGAGGAGGCAAAAGGTGGGAAGCGGCCTTTGATTCCGGCTGTGTATTCAGCGCAGACGGCCGCATGCACATATTCCCGGGATGCTAATGAGCCCGTGAGCGGCCTGTTTGACCCTGAGGACGGCAACAGAAAGGCTGGGGTGTGTTTTCTGACCCCCATCAAGGTGACGGGGTGGGGGGGAGCAGTGGGGGGAGGAGGGGAGTGGGCTCAG
>NW_005353666.1:1322359-1325853 GCF_000412655.1 Myotis brandtii | reverse complement strand
ACGCCACTGCTCCCCAGCCTCATAGCTGCTCGGACCCAGAGCGGTCACCTTCCTCACGCCTCCCGGGTGTGACCACAGCTCCCTTTTGGTTGGGACACCAGTCCTCTCGCATGGAAGTCACGCCCCTCTGGCCTGGTCCTAACTGTCACATCTTCAATGACTTTATTTCCTAAGAAGTCACAGTCGCTCTTGAGGGGACAGTTTAAGCCACGGCAGAGCTCCTTCACCCTCCCCACCGGGCGATTCCCCTCTGTGGGGGCACGTCTCTCCCGGGCACTGCCCCCCACAAGGGCTGCCGGCTGGGCTGCCCCTCCCGGCGTCTGGACCCCAACAGCCTCCTGCCTGGGCAGCTGATGAACGTGAGCGGCCACATGCTGGGGTCCTCCCTAAACGGGGCGTATGGCTTTAGGAGACAGGAGTTCCCACAGGTCCCAGCGGCGGAATGTGCCCCGGGGGACAGGAGAGCCACATGCACAGCCGGGGGCACCTTCACAGCAGCCACAACATCCAGGGGCATCGGGGTGCTGAGTGTGGGGGCTGACAGGAACTCACCGCTCAGGCCGTCCCTGCTCTGCCCTGCGGGACCGCCTTACCCGACCCCCAGCCTAAGCCCAGCTAGGCCTGAGCACAGCGCCCCGCCCTGCCCCCGCCCACTCAGCTCGGCCTCTGCCCTCCAGACCCACGGAGTCTCCCGGTCCCTGGCACCTGCTGCTTCTCCCTGGACCCTCAGACCCAGAGACCCCCGGCCGCCTCCCCCTCCTCCCAGCCGCTCGGGGCCAGCCTGCCTGTCCCGGTTAAATCCAAGGTGCCAGCACCCACATCTCCCTCAGCCCAACCCACTGCCTGCTGGCAATCTGGGGGGGTGGGGGGTGAGCCGTTCCCTGAAGCGCAGTGCTAGCTGCGGGCTCTGCCTGCACACCCTGAGCCAGGAGTCTTTCTGCGCGGACTGTTGTGATTGTGTGATCATTAGCCCTGTGATTAAACTGATTGGTTTTCAAACACCACGCCAGCCCTGCACACCCAGAACAAACCCTACTTTGAGGGTGTTATTTTCTGTGCGTTGCCACATTTCATTTGCTAGTATTTTGTTAAGGATTTGGGGTCTATACTCAGGAGGAATATTGCTATGCCGGCATTTTGGTTTGGGGGAGTTTTTTTTTTGGTTTGTTTTCTACTGTCTCTGGTTTTGGTGTCAGACTAAAAGCAACTTAATGACGTTAACTGGGGTGTTCACCCCTATTCTCTGGAAAAGTTTGTATAAAGTTTATGTTAATTATTCTTCAAATAACTGACAGAATTCTCCAGTGAAGTCATTAGACCCAGGGATTTCTTTTTGGGGAGTTTTAAAATGACACAATCGATTTCCTTAGTAGCTTCAGGGCTACGCAAGTGAGCTGATTTATACTGGTTGCATGGTGTGTGGGAGTTTAGGGAGGAATTGGTCCATTACATCGAAGTTGTTAAACTTATGGTATAGAGTTGTGCCTAATGTTATTTTATTTTAAAAAAATGTATGTTTGGCCGAAACTGGTTTGGCTCAGTGGATAGAGCGTCGGCCTGCAGACTGAAAGGTCCCAGGTTCGATTCCAGTCAAGGGCATGTACCTGGGTTGTGGGCACATCCCCAGTGGGAGATGTGCAGGAGGCAGCTGATCGATGTTTCTCTCTCATCGATGTTTCTAACTCTCTATCTCTCTCCCTTTCTCTCTGTAAAAAATCAATAAAATATATTTTTTAAAAAATGTATGTTTGTATTGATTTCAGAGAGGAAAGGAAAGGGAGAGGGACTTAGAAACATCAATGATGAGAGAGAATCATTGACCGGCTGCCTCCTGCACGCCCCACACTGGGGATGGAGCCCGCAACCCGGGCCTGTGCCCTGACCGGGAATGGAGCCCTGACCTCCTGGTTCACAGGTCGATGCTCAGCCACTGAGCCACGCCGGCCGGCCACGGGGTTACCTTTTTGATGCCCGCTCACTCCATAGTGATGTTCCCACCTCACTGCTGATGCGAGTGACTGTCAATTTGGCTGCTAATCTTTTCGATCAGCCGACTCTGTTTCTGAGATTCTCTCCATTGTTTCTGTTTTCAATTTCATTTCATTTTGCTTCTGTCCTTATTAGTTCCTTCCTTCTGCTTGCTCTGGGCTTATTTTGCTTGTCTCTTTTTAGGTTATTTATTTTTTTTTACTGTGGACATTATTAAGATGTCCCCCCTCTCCCCCCATTTGCTCCCTCCACGCAGACCCAGCCTGCCCCCCCTCTGGCCATCGGCACGCTGTTCTCCGTGTCTGTTATGCACGGATGTGCTCTGGTCAATCCCTCCACCTCCTCCCTCGGGTCCTAGCGTGGCTGTTGGTACCTACATTCTCCTTCTCACCCGCAGGACACAGAGGCAGCCTCTCTCCTCCATCCTGGCCTCGCTCTTCCCGCCTGTGACGCCTGGGGCTCTGATGCCCATGCGGGTCTCAGGCTCCATCCCTGTAGGGGGCGTGCAAGGAGGTCGCCACCGATGTTGGTTCTCCTATCAGTGTCCTCTCCCTCTCCCTTCCTCTCTCTCTGAAAAGTCAATAAAAAATCTATTTTTTTAAAAACCCACAAAACAACACACTGCGCCTGGGTCGTTTTTCCTCGCACAGGTGAGCACACCTCCGGCAGAGAGACGGCTGCAAGCGGGGCTGCAGGCAGAAGGTCAAGGCGGCTCTTACTGTGTTTCCATCGCTTTTAAAATGAAAGAGTGTTTTCATCTGAAAGCGATCTTCACTGATCTCACCTGGCTCGGTGAAATCATCTCTCAAACCTGTGAGACTGCCAACCTGGCCTTGGTTTTCCTCCGTGTTAGAAAGGGAATGTGTTGTGTGTGGTGCTATGTGCTCCGTGTTAGAAAGGAAATGTGTTGTGTGTGGTGCTATGTGCTCCGTGTTAGAAAGGAAATGTGTTGTGTGTGGTGCTATGTGCTCCGTGTTAGAAAGGAAATGTGTTGTGTGTGATGCTATGTGCTCCGTGTTAGAAAGGGAATGTGTTGTGTGTGAGCCTATGTGCTCCGAAGCCTCAGAATGACCCCCGTTCTCCGCCACTGAGTCCATGGCTGCCCCTGGTTTTCACTGTCTTGTTCTCCTTCACGCATATGTGCCTGTGTGTGAGCGTGTGTTGTGTGTGTGCCTGTGTGCATGTGTGTGAGAGTTGTGTGTGTGCGTGTGCGTGCATGTGTGCGCATGTGTGTGTGTGTTCGGGGTGGGCGGTGTGCCGGGTGGCAGGGCCTATATTTCCCAGCGCTGATGTTTCGGGGTTTCATCTTTTGAAGAACCGTGCGGCTCTTCCATTAGCGTTTTAACCACTGACCTAAACGAGGGAGCTGTTGCTCACTTGCTCACTTGGGGTCCAGCTGAGGGAGATGGAGAAGCGATGGGTGTCAGCAGCTCTGCGGGCCTCATTCCAGCCGCCCCGGGCGAGGTCGGAGGGAGAGGCCAGTCCTGAGTCCCTGTGTGGCCGGC
>NW_005353666.1:1316103-1322280 GCF_000412655.1 Myotis brandtii | reverse complement strand
TGACCGGCTGCCTCCTGCACGCCCCACACTGGGGATGGAGCCCGCAACCCGGGCCTGTGCCCTGACCGGGAATGGAGCCCTGACCTCCTGGTTCACAGGTCGATGCTCAGCCACTGAGCCACGCCGGCCGGCCACGGGGTTACCTTTTTGATGCCCGCTCACTCCATAGTGATGTTCCCACCTCACTGCTGATGCGAGTGACTGTCAATTTGGCTGCTAATCTTTTCGATCAGCCGACTCTGTTTCTGAGATTCTCTCCATTGTTTCTGTTTTCAATTTCATTTCATTTTGCTTCTGTCCTTATTAGTTCCTTCCTTCTGCTTGCTCTGGGCTTATTTTGCTTGTCTCTTTTTAGGTTATTTATTTTTTTTTACTGTGGACATTATTAAGATGTCCCCCCTCTCCCCCCATTTGCTCCCTCCACGCAGACCCAGCCTGCCCCCCCTCTGGCCATCGGCACGCTGTTCTCCGTGTCTGTTATGCACGGATGTGCTCTGGTCAATCCCTCCACCTCCTCCCTCGGGTCCTAGCGTGGCTGTCGGTACCTACATTCTCCTTCTCACCCCCGCCTCCAGAGGGCGCCCTCTCTCCTCCATCCTGGCCTCGCTCTTCCCGCCTGTGACGCCTGGGGCTCTGATGCCCATGCGGGTTGCAGGCTCCATCCCTGTAGGGGGCGTGCAAGGAGGTCGCCACCGATGTTGGCGCGGGGTGTGGCCTCAGCGCGGGGTGTGGCCTGGCTCGTGGACATCAAGTTTCCCGTGTACCCGGCGGGTTGCAACCTGTCACGCGCTCTTTGGGGCCGTGGATGGCAGGGCTGCGTGGAGGGCTCACACGCACGCGTGTAAAAGCGGCTTCATCCCAGGGCTGTGTCAGAAGGTGCAGCTCAGGCCTCCGCTCCGGCCGGGCCGGGCTGCAGGCGGCCGTGCAGAGGCCCAGGCTGGCTTCTGCCCCTGCCACGGCCACGTCGTCGGAGGTGAGTGAGGCCCCGGACAGAGGGCCATTGAAGACCACACGTTCACTGTGCCGTGCACTCAGGCCGCTCCCGCACCTGCTCCCCCAGATGGGTCCTCAGCCCGCAACGCGTGCGGCGTCCCACCAGCTTCTCAGGGGACCTTCCAGGTGCACGACCTCCGGAGCCACAGGTGTCTTCCGGAAGCACAAGTTCACGGTCAGGATGGTTTGACATTTAGCAGAACGTGGTCCCTGCGACCAGCGGGGAGGGAGGCCGTGGGTGCAGCTTGCTCTGCAAACTCACCTCCCAGGAGGAGCAGCAGGTGGGGACGGGGTGTGTCCCAGAGCCCGTGGCCGCTCCCCTTCCCCACGGTGCCTGCTCTCCCCCACGCCCCCTGCCAGCAGCTAAGGGGCCCCCTCTCCCAGGCTCCCGGGCCCAGGACCTGCCAGGAGCCGGATGAGGGGCTCACAGGGCGGTGAGAGGGGAGCAGGGGGAGGAGCGGAGTGTCGATGGGCTGAGAGGGAACTGCCTACACCCCCCCGCCCCCAGCCCCGGGCTCTCAGCCGCCGCGCTGCTCCTGCTTTCTGCCCAAGCTTCTCTCCTTCCTGGAGTCGAGCCTGGCGCCAGCACAGAGGCCCTGGGTGGGCTGCCTCCTAACAGGCGGCTAGAAAAGGCCGGGGAAGCCAGCGGGCCGGAGAGCAGGGTGCCATTTCCTTGAGATTCTGTCCCTGCTTCTGCTGCCTCCCCCGCGGCCCTGAGACACCTCTGGGGGGTGCCTTTCACCTGAGAGAATTCACACGTGTTTGAGGACATCCGCAGGCTGTGGAGCCGCCACCACCATCAACTTCAGAACATGCTCATCCCCCCAAAAGGTGTCTGCTTGTCCCTCCCAACTCACGAGGGTACAGGCAGGTCCCCTGTGACCAGGGGTGAGGGACCGGGTGTCAGCGACTGTCCACCAATCCAGGGCCGAACCCAATTCACTCCCTCCTGACAGAGCAGCTAGCTCAGCTGGGACCAAAGAAGACCGGTGTCACCACTGTTGAAAAGCCATTTCCATGACCCCAAACCTCCACATTGTCGCCGAGGCATTTACTAATGTGACGCATGCTTTTTCTGGGCTCTTTGCGTGAGAATCAGGGCATAACAATCTGCTGCTGCTGGTGGTTCATTCTCCAAACGATACCAAGCAGCGCACCGCTTGTTCCCACCGTGTTTCCAACGCAGGGACGGCCACGCCTGCGCGTTTCCAGGTCGTAATCTCCCCTGGTCCCTGGAGACAGCGGGCGGGTCCTTCCTGGGCCAGTGCAGGGCCGACGGCTGAGCGGGCAGGTGCTCTGGGGCATCGGGCGCCCACCCCCTTGTCCTGCGGGTCCCCTCCTGTCGCTCTGCTGCCTCAGGCTGCCTCTTCACCTTCCTCACCCCCAGCCCGGCCGTGACCCTCCCACGCCACCCAGCCTCACTGTGCTCTCCAGCCGGTTGTCACCACAGGAGCCTGACACCCTGGTGACCGACGCTGTGTGTCCGTGGCCCGCATCCCACCATCCTCACTTTCTGGTTCGAGCTGGACTCACTGTGAGCGGCCTGGCCTTTCAGATTCCCTCCTCCCAGAAGCCCCTGGGGTCTGGCGGCGGGAGCTGGACTGGAAATCCGCAGGCACCGGAGAAGCTTCGTGCTCAATGTGTGACGCTTAGGCTCACGCTCTGTAGCCCGAGGCCACCTCCGCCGGCTAGTACCTGCGGGCGCAGAAGTCGTCTCCTGTTCAGTGTTCAGTCCATGGCACCTCCCACCCTGTGAGGTGCTTCAGGGCCACATCCTGGCACCAGGGCGAGAAGTGTGACTGGGAATAAGGGGAAACCGAGTCCCGGTTCATGTCGGGGCGCCCGTGTCCCCGGGGTCGGGAAGCACTGCAGCTCTTCCTTTTACCCTGGATTTGTTCACTCCACCGGGAAGTCAGCGGTTACCCGTCAGAGGCAAGGCCACCCTTCCGTAAGTCCCCCAGGGCTGAGTCAAATACAGTGTGAGTGAGTGAGTTTATGGGAGCGACAAGGGCCGAATGAGCTTCAAATCTTCATATATATATTATATATATATATACATATATACATAATATATATAATATATATTTGTATTGATTTCAGCGAGGAAGGGAAAGGGATAGAAACATCAACGATGAGATAGAATCATGGATCCGCTGCCTCCTGCATGCCCCCTACTGGGGATGCAGCACACAACCGGGGCGTGTGCCCTGACCTCCTGGTTTGTAGGTCGGTGCTCAACCACTGGGCCACCCGGGCTGGGCTAGATCTTAATTAAGGGGGGAAAGTCACTGACGTCACGAACACGCAGAAGCGGGGAGGGAACCCGTGGCCAGAAGGGGGCTCGCCTGTCCCCGCGAGAACCAAGAGTTTCAGCACCACAGCCTCCTGGACAGCGCACCTGCCGCCTGCAAAGGCTTTGGGTTCAGGTGCAGACCTTCCCGTCAGGCTCTGGGGTTCCGGCGTTCGCTTCTGGTCAGGTCCTGGCCCTGGGGGTTGGTGGGGGTAGAATCTGTGGCTCCGGGTGTCACTTGCACCACCTTCTCCTCTGCACGTGCGTGGGCCGTTCACTTTTGTGCTGCACTTAGAAATGTGGGCGCACTTTCTGCCACCAGGCGGACAGCCACTGTGTGTCCACAGGTCCCAGGACGTTCATCCTGCAGATGACATCCTCCCCTCGATGAGGCCACGGCGGCCGGGACAGCTGTGCTTTAGGACAGACGGGCAACTGTTCGCGGTGATGCACCCTGGGGTTTGGGGTTTGGCTCCGCCACCCCGGGTGCGTCTCCGCAGACCCGCTGAGGGCTCAGGAGGGGGCACTTGCTGGCTCGAGTCATGAAGGGGCCTTTGTCTGAGGCCCCGTCTGTGCAGAGCGGGCACCGTTCCAGGGCTCGGCGACTGGCTCTGCCAGCCAGCGCCCACTGCAGCCCCCAGGCCGGCCAGTGAGGCTGCCCAGCGGCCACGTGCCGGGCTCAGCCCTGCTCCGCCCGCCCCCACCTGGTCCGTTATTCACACTGACCTCAGCTCTGATGGCTGTGCCTGCCCCTTTGAAATTGCTTTTGGCGAAAGAAGGATGTTCTGGTGAGAGGACAGAAGTGCTTGCCTGGGCTCGGCGAGCCTTCTGAACAGCGGCCAGCACCGTGGCTGGGCGGCACCCACTTTTGTGAGTGTGCTTGGAAACAGCTCCCATGGGGCTTTGGGACCCAACAGCCTCCTCCTCATCATATCTGGTCATCGCCGGTCATCGTGTTTGACATCCTGGTGACGGCAATCCCAGGCGCTGGGGTGGGCTCGCCACGGAGACCCACCCGGACGAAGTCCACTGCCTCGCGACCTCGCTCTTCCTGCCGGGCTTCAGTGTCTTCCTCAAACAGAAACCGCGGGCACGGACTTGTCTTTTATTTCAACACTGAGAACTGACACGGGGACCTGGAGAGCCTCCAGGAACGGCGGCAGCAACGGGGACAGGCCTCAGGCACCTGCGGAGCAACAGGAGCGCCAGGCCCCGCCTCCCGTGGAGAACACGGCACACGGCACTCTACTCGCCAGATGCAGCGAGGACAGAGCCATCGGTGCCGGCTGCGGCTGGTCACGGGGGAGGGAGGGGGACAGGGAACCCGGAGAGAGAGGGCTCGGGAAGGAAACACAGGGACCCAGAGACAGACCCGCGGGTGGCGAGGCCCACATGGGTGGCGAGGCCCATGCGCCCGAACAGCAACAGGACGGGAGACACACAAAAGCAGAGACGGGGCGGCCTCCCAAAGCCATGACTTTGGGGAAGTCCCTGATGGGCACAAACCCGGGTCCCTTGGCTATCAGTCCTCGCACCACATGCAAATGAGACCATGTTACGTCGCTGCCCACCGAGAGCTCACGGTTCTCTCTCCGCCTGCTGGTGACCAGTGACGGCCAGAGTCCAGCCCCTTCCCCGGACGCAGAGCTCTCTCGGGACAGGGGTCTCGGTGGCGCCTCCCAGGACCGCGCACTCTGCCTCCGATGCTAATGTGTCCAGTTCCGTTAGAAGCAGTGTGGCTCTCGGCTCTCAGAGGGGTCAGGAAAGACAGCTATTCAGTGTGAAGGGGTGTTGTGTCCACGGCTCCTCTGGGGGCTGCGCCAGCTCCCACTGAATTAAACGCGTCATGTCTACCTAGATTTGTGCTGAGGGGTGTGGGGGGAGAGATTAGCACAAAGATCCCCACGTGAAAAATATAAAACTGGTTTTAAAACATGGAAAGCTTCCATGTAAAATACAATTAAGACCTGAGCCCCACCAGCGTCCCAGGAACCAGGAGGTCAGGGTTCAATTCCCGACCAGGGCACATCGATCCCCAGCAGGGGGCGGGCAGGAGGCAGCCCATCAGTGATTCCCATCACTGATGTTTCCATCTCTCTCCCTCTCCCTCCCTCTCTCTGAAAACATATTTCCTTAAAAAACAATCTATTTTTAAAAGAGATTCAACACATTAAAGTCTAACAACATAAACATTAAACCAGTAAACATTACAAAGTCCGTCCCAAGCTGCGGTAATGTATTTCCCACAACCGGCCTAATCTGGTTATAACCGTTCTTTCCTTCTCAACCGTAAATGAGTTAAATGTACTCGGATGAAGGAGAGAAGCCCCAGAGTCAGCAGGGAGGGGCGCGGCCCTGAAAGGCGGAGGAGTCTACCCTTCACCCGAATAATCAATAGGATTATTTCTAAAAATCACTCCATACAACCGAACACACGGCCTGTCACTGGCTTTCACACGCCCACCCACCCCCACTCCTCAACTCCCGGCTTTCTCCATCCATCAGCTGCTCCTCCGCCCGAATCGACCTCCGGCTAAGCTTTCTCCGTGTGGTGACTTCCTTCCTGTGGCATAAAGATACCGTGTGAGCAGCACAGCTCGTCATATGAAACCAGGCATGTTAGCGAGGCTGCCCCTGGCTCCTGCCCACACCTCACCCCAGCCGCTGGGAACAGTCCCCCAGGGGAGACGTGTGAGAGCGTGTGTGTGTGTGAGCATGTGTGTGTGCGTTTCGGGGAGGGCTTGCACCGGCACTGCCCGCCCCTCTGGGTTGGACACTTGGGTTACCTGGCACCTCGGGCGGCCCAACCCCACGTGTTTCCTATTTGGGAGAAGCGCCCTCACCCCTGAAGCCCCGGTCCCGGCCCACCACAGGGGCCACCCTCCCTGCCCCGC
>NW_005353666.1:1311806-1314697 GCF_000412655.1 Myotis brandtii | reverse complement strand
CGTCGGGGAGAATCCTCCACAAGCCCCCAGCCTAGCGCGCTGCGAAGGTCGCTGCAGGGACCCGGGGAGGCCGTAGGGACCCCCAGGAGTACGCAGAGACCCTGGGGAGGCCGCAGGGACCCCCCGGGAAGGACTCAGAGACCCCGGGGAGGCCGCAGGGACCCCCGGGAAGGACTCAGGGACCCCGGGGAGGCCGCAGGGAGGCCGCAGGGACCCCCGGAAGACCGCAGGGACCCCGGGAAGGCCGCAGGGACACCAGCGGGAACAGGCATCGTGGCGGGTCGCTGTTTACTGTTGGACACGGTCATTTCGAGCTCCCTGGGGATGTCGTTTCAGTCACGTGATGGTAAAGGAAGCCGTGAGCAGACTTGAGTTCTTTCCCTGCGCGGTCCCGTGTGAAGGCGATATGGCCCCATAGCAGTGGCTCAGTGAAGGCAGCTCCCGCCAACTTACCTTCCAGTTTGGGGGGGAGCACCTGAGCAATTACAAGGCGATGCTTCAGAAAGTCAGTTTCAGCCCCCCCCCCCCGCCCCCCCTCCAAGAGGTCAGGGTGGATTCCCAGTGGGGGGTGCGGGAGGCAGTGGATTGATGATCATCATTGGTGTCTCTCTCCCCCAGTTCCTCTCTGAAATCAATAAAAATACAGATATTTTACAAGTCAGCCTCAGGTCAGCAGCCCTGGTTACCTAAGAACAGTCAGTGGTCAGTCTCCAAACACAGGTCCCCACAGGCCGCGCTTTCTGGGCTCACTGGGCAGGAGCTGGCTGTGGCCAGGGGAGCTAACAGCGTTCAGAGGTGGGGAACTCAGATGTGCCAGAGCCAGCAGTCCTGGGGGCAGGGCACCCTCCAGCCCCCGGCTGCCCACTGCACCCCGACCCACTGCACCCCGACTCCGTGTGTTCCAGCGAGGTGGCTACTGGGCCAGGACACAGGCAAGAACCTCGCGCCACAGCGGGGAAGGGCTGGGAGAGGGGAAGGTTTAGCACCCTGATCGCCAGCACCCCCAAACCATCCCACACTCACACATTCTCCCAGTGCAAACGCAGCTTGCAGCCCTCACTAATTCTCCCTGTCCCATGGGGGTGGGGTGGGGCAGCTGCTGCTCAGGTGAGTGTGGGACAGCCCAGGCCACCCGAGGCCTCTCCAGGCTCTGGAAGCGCTGCATTTGCTCCGGGTGCGTAAGCAGTGGGGGAGCTTTGTCAGGAGGGGGGGACTGGAGATGAGGCGGGAAGGGGTCAAGCACCATTTCCTGGGAGCACAGCCTGAGGGCCCCCGGCCCAGAGGCTTGCCCATGGACCCAGGGTCAAAGCTGCAGGGTCAGCAGGGCGTCTCCTCCCCTCCCTGCAGTTCTCTGGGCGGCGGGGACCTGCCTGGTCCCTTCCAGGGCCTCCCTTGGTGATAATCCCAAGCCGCTACCTGCTTCCCCACCAGGCTCTGGCCCTCCCCTCTCCCCCCAGCAGGCTCCTGGGTTGCCAGTGGCTGGTCCCTCACCTGCCCGACTTGCTGTCGGCTCTCCCCACCCGCACACCTGGACCCTCCTGGACCCCCTGCCTGCTGGGATCAGGGGACCCCGGAAGGACACACTCGTAAATGTGCTCGGCAGCGGTTAGGACAGAGACGTCTCCGGAGAAACCTCACGGAGTTTCACTCAACTGAATCAAGGCTCCGCCCACTTAAAAGGTTATAAATTTGATCCAACAATGGGCTTATTTTAAAATTGTAAAGATTTATATATTATTTTTATTACATATGATAAGCGATTCTTAGTTTAAAGTAAAAACTTTCACATTTAAAGTATTTTTAAATCTTGACATTTTAGAAAAGCCAACAAAGTTCATGCAGCGGAGACTTATCCCTGGACATTCACAATCAAATGCTGTTTAGGAAGGATTAGAAAACGCTACAGATCATTCACAGTCGGGGGGATTAGCCTCCGTGGGGAAGAGCAATGAATGGCGGGACCTAGTGGTGGGAGCATCACAGTTCACTCGCCGCGGGTTCCACGGTGCACGCGGCCCTGAACGGCCACGGGGGGAGGGGCGGTCACCGGCTCAGGAAAACACACTCCCCAAACCAACGGCAACTCCCAGACGCTCTGCCAAGAGGTTCTGGTCTTCAACTCAGGAGAGAAGAACAGCATTTCATGACGGCGTCCCTGGGGGAGGGGAAACCAGGTCAGAATCTGCCTCCAGCAGGGGCCGCTCTACCCGCTCCCTTCGCTGCTCTCACCAGGCTCCACCTTGGCTGTTCTCACATACAACCTGCTTCCCAGTTTGCCAGGAGGCAAAGCTGTGCCTCCAGCGCTTTCCTGACCGTCCGACGGCTCAGCAGTGCGTCCCCCCACGACAGCAAGTGCGCTTTCTGGGCAAGTCCAGGGGCAGCTACCTCCGCCCCACAGGACAGACACATGCTACTGCTCAGACAGCACTCACGTGTCAGACTCACTTTTTCACCAACTTCCCTTTAAAGAGAAGAATCTGTTTTGCTGGAGTCCCCACGGCCTATCTAGTGAATATCTGCAGTTGTGGAAGGATCCAGAAGCTCTCGTCCAAGTTCCTGGCAGCAAAGGCCCAGGCGCCCGACGGAGCAGGAGTCGGTCCCCAGCCTCCCCGCTGACACGTTCACAATGGCGCCCCCTCGACAAACTTCTCTCTATTCATCCCACTTAGAACATCGTTTCCTTGTGGGAGGAAAGTCAGCCTTTAAGTCACAATTTAATGTAAAAATTACTAAAACGGATGTATTTCTGCAACGCTAACGGGAGGACCAGACAGGGGAGGGACTCAAACAAGCTCACCTTGCATACGGGATGTACGACAGGCTGTACCTGCAAGAGAAAGGGCAGCTGGTGACCTCAGTCTCAGCGACGCCATATCCCCACACCGGGCAGT
>NW_005353666.1:1307257-1311784 GCF_000412655.1 Myotis brandtii | reverse complement strand
GCCACAGCACCCCCCCCCAGCCCCCGAGCCACACAAACTCGCTAAGCGACTCACGCCTGCTTATCTGAGCTGTTGTAATAAGAAGTTACCCTTTGAAGTTTTATTTTAAATAGAAACGATTGAGAATAAAGTACATTCTCCCTTAGAAATAAATCAATCGTTAAATACAGCTGATGAAATAAAGAGCAACATAACACAGAAAATGACAGCGGATTCAGTGTAAAAATTCTCCCCGTTTCACTGAGAGCAAAACCTCTTCACGGGCCCCTTTGCCACGTAGGGCCGTGCGTTTAACGTTCGCTGACGGTGCACTTCAGGGTGGAAAGGAAGAAACGGGGCCAAAGAAAGATGACCCCAGGCCGGGTAACAGCAAACAGGAGACTGAACACAGCACACAGGGAGGGGCGTGCTGACCACGAAAGGAAAAAACAAAACTCCGCTAAAGACAGTGCGTGGAACCCTCGTGGTGGGACGCGGAGTGTGGGAGGAGAGCACTTCAGCCCTCACTCCAGGGCCTTTGGCCGCTGCTGGACGGGATGCAGCCCAGGCCATGAGGGCTCAGGGGGCCACGGAGGATGGGGAGGAAGGGCGTGCCTGGTGCAGAGGAGCAGGACCACAGCTGCTCCCACTGCGGTCCCCATGAGTCAGCATCAGCAGGAGCCAGCAGCACAGTGCCTGCCCAGCAAGAGGCAGACCCACACCCTCGGGCTCAGGCGTGACACGGCCTCGCTTCGTGGGTTCCTGCGGCGTCACCTGCATATCTTATCACTTCTTCACATCTCAGAAGACAAGTGCAGGCACCCTGGTGTGATTATGCAGGACCCCCCGCCACACACACACACACACACACACACACACACACGCCTCCCTGCCCGCTTGCAGTCACCACGGAGCCCGGCGAAGTCCCAGGGGACACCCTGCAGACTCAGTCAGCTGACCGCTCCGGAGGCCTGGCCCCATCGAGGCACACGCTTCCACCCCGGTGAGAGCCCACCGCCTCCCCGGAGGCCAGGCTCAGAGCAGGTGCTCTCCCGGCTCAGGGCGTGGACTTCTGATCGGGTGAGACTTACCAGGTCATGGACAGGAACTGCAATATGCAGAAGAGCACGGCCAGCCCCTTCTTATGCCACTAGCACAGGGAAAACAGAAAGAGCGAGTGAAGGATCTTTCAAGATACTCTACGCCAGCGGTTCTCAACCTGTGGGTTGCGACCCCTTTGGCGGTGGAACGACCCTTTCACAGGGGTCGCCTAAGACCATCCTGCATATCAGATATTTACATTATGATTCATAACAGTAGCAACATTACAGTTATGAAGTAGCAATGAAAATAATTTTATGGTTGGATCACAACATGAGGAACTGTATTTAAAGGGCCAGAAGGTTGAGAACCACTGCTTTACGCCTACCTTTAACTCCCTTCAGAAATGTAAGATGATAGCTCCATTCTATCAGATTTCAGTATGACAAGGTTACGATGCAGTAGATGTGAAACTTAACTACCTGTATCCACCCATTTCCATACTCTACACGCCTGGCATTGAGCCAACACGCCGCACAGCACACACAGGCTGCACGCACGCCTCTGCATGGTTAGGGCTTGGAGGCACGTGAACATTTCCCTCGGTCAGCAGAGCTGCATCCCCTGTAGAACTTACAGATCTCACTCTGTCTCAGGTGCCCCTTTTGTTGCATTACTTTTTGAAGGAAAACTGCATTTTACTGTGATCTTCTGGAATAATGCATAATAAACAGTTTCCATGATTTTTTAAATGATCCACTTTTAGAATTCCTTGTCCATTTTTAATGGTCATTTATTTACTTTTTATTTAATCTACTGCTTATAAATCAGCAGGCTGCCAGCCCATTCCAAAACCGGAAAGCCATTTCCACAGGGACATGCAGAGATTGCTAAGACCTTTCCTTGCGCCCGTGACTGGGATGTGGCTAGTAATTCTCCCGGGCGACGGGGCAGCAGCCTGAGCACAGGGAGGACCCGTCAGCTCTGCCCGTTTCCGCTGCAGAATCCGCGGCAGGTCTGTCACCAACCGGACGTCACCATCCACGTGGGGGACACTGATCTTTGGTGGGTTTGAGGGGTGGACTGGGAGCTCCTTTGAGGGGACAGTTAGTGGGAAGCAGGCGTGGCCAGGTACTCACCCACAGAGCAGCGCACAGCGTCAGCACGAAGCACAGCTGGGGGAGGAGAGAGAGCGCGGTGAGTGTGCGTCCTCGCAGAAGCTGGACTTGAAGCACATCGCCGCCTGTGGTGGCATGGATGCCGCCACAGAGCACGGCCGAGCCAGGGGCCCGCTCTGCAGTTCGCGGTGCTACTGACCCCAGGGGTGATGACCGCAATGCTCCCTGCACACGGAAGCACCCGGAGGAGCCTCTGCTGAGGGCGCCCACAGAGAGCGTCTGCAGAACGTTTAGTGACGGAGCTGCTCTCAGGGGCACTGGGTTATGCTGATGCTCAGGACCAGCTCCGCCAGGTGTCAGCACAGCTGAGCGCACGGGAGCCGAGCCGCACGGGAGCCGAGCCGCACGGGAGGCCTTTCCCACAGAGAGGGCCCATCACTCCCATCCGTGCCCAGGAGGCAGGGAGCCCAAGGAGGGGCAGGTGGCAGCTCAGCGACAGGCAGGGGGTCTGGAGATGGAGACCCAGGCGAGAGCCCAGCTCGGACGCCACTAGCCGAGTGTCCTTAGTTAGTTATCGGGTCTAGTCCTCGGTCACCTTCCCTCTGAAAGGATAGTAGCCACCCACCTGCTCATCTGTAGTGAACAGATCAGAGTGTGTCCCTCACATGCTGGGGGGGGGGCACTTAGAAGGTGCTAAGTGTCAGCATTTCTTTCCCTTCGTCAGGCACCATCCTGTCAGCAGCAAACGAGGCCGTCCGACTGCGAATGCTGACGAGTCATCACCAGTTAGATCCGAGGAGTAACTCGCAGTCCCTGGGGAAAGGGGCTGTGTCTCTAACGTCTGAACAGCCCTCGGCCCTGCCTGCCATGCAGACACTGCCATTCGGGTCTCCGGTGCCCCGGGCAGAATCAGCCGTGTGACAGTGTCAGTCTCCTAGACAGGTCACCGTCAGCGCACCTGCTGCTACAGGAGCTGCCACAGAAAGTCAAAATGACGCGGCTGACCTCTTCGAGGTCAATGCGATACAATGCAATGAGTATGGTGACGTTGAGTAAGGACACAAACAAAAAACTAGGCTACAAAGTTTTTCTCTAGTCAGGAGGAGGGCGAAGACACAGTTACCCTGAAAACATTCCCTAACTTACAAATCTACAAAGATGGTGTTTAAAAAGCGAGTTAAGAGTTAAAAGGACAAAGTAGCTGTGCTAACATTTCAATTCAGGAGCTTTAAGGGGAGAGCTCGGAGGAGACACAGGACAGCACGTGGCGCGGGTTCCCGCTGCCATCGCACCCAAAGCGACGACCCACGAACACCCCCAGATGCATGACGATGAAAACTATACGTTTCTGACACAAACATCCAAAGACAAGAGAGCCCTGAATTAGTGGGACCGATGGCCGGGGACAGAGCCCACGGCTAGCGACGCCTGCTGCTGCGAGTGTCAGCCAGCCGACGGAGGGACAGCGCCAGGGACAGGCCACTGAACGACTGCCAGCCCCCCTCCAAGAGCGCCCACAGCAGCCCACCAAGAACCGCTCGTGGCTGGACCACGACACGCAGCAGCTCTGACTCCCTTCCCTGGAGCTGCCAGGTGAGGCCGATGCTGTGGGTGACACCGTGTCGCCCCACTGCCTCAGCCCGAGGACGCCACTATCACGTGCAACAAGAGAAATGTGACAACGGCCGGCAGAAAGACAGGCCATTGGTGGGAAACAATAAAGCAACCAACCCCTCAACGGAAGCCTTTGCGCCTCCGCCTTTACTCACCAGCATGATGATGGTGGCGAGCAGCCTCGTGGTCTCGAACATCTTCTTCAGCTGCTTGAAGGGCCCCATCAGAAAGCATGTGCTGTGGGCGACAAACGGGGGCTGAGGGGCGCCGGGCGGTCCTGACGTCCACGCGTCACCATCTCCAAGTCCGGCTCATCTTCCTTCACACCGAGGGGACCCGAGCCTCCAGGAGACACAAGTGCCCCTTCAGAGAACCAGGGGCCCCAGCGGCCTGAGCTGACGCCATCGCCACCACTTCCTGTCCATGCTGGTCCCATCGGACCAACAAGAAACAAGACCAGGGCGGCAGGGCCAAGCCAGCAGCCACACCGAGAGGTGCCACGCCAGCTTCACCCAGCCCAGGCGGGGCGGGCGGCAGGTGCGAGCCCGGGAGGCTGGCTGAGCTCAGACAATACCTCTGATCCAGAACGTTCCTGAGAAAGACGGTCCCCTCGGAAAGCGAAGTGCACAACCGCGGGCTCATAAATCTGACAGCTGCCCCAGCAGACACCAATACACCCCCACGCGCCCAGGATGCTGCAAGAGGAGTCCCAAGGCCAGCCCCCTTCCCCTGCCTCCGCGCCCCTGCCCCGACTTCCTGCACCACCCCCCCACCC
>NW_005353666.1:1303978-1307188 GCF_000412655.1 Myotis brandtii | reverse complement strand
CCCTGCCCCGACTTCCTGCACGACCCGCGCCCCCTGACCCTGCCCAGACTTCCTGCATGGCCCGGCTCCCTCACTGGGACGCAGGCTTCATGAGAGCAGGCACTGGGCTCCAGAGGCCTGTCTGGGGGAGCCTGCCTATCACTCACTAGGCACATGCCCAGCTGGAACGTGGGGCCATAACAGTGCCACCTCATGTACGGGTGCCCCAGGGCTGGCTCTTCCTCCCAGGACACTCTCATGGCAGCTGGCACACCGCACGCAGCAGGAGTCAGTACACACTCATCACACGAACACGGACTTTGTGGCTGAATTCACGGGTGTCAGAGCCACAGAAATACGTCCTGTTAGGAAGGTGTTTATTAGGAGGAAACGATAGCAGATAAAGCATCTGAGGGGCCGAACGCCCGCACATACCTGGCTAAGGCAGCAATGTTCCCGAAGGTGTAAAACACGGCGAAAAGCTTGATGCCCCCGGGAAGCCACAGCAGGCCAGTGCCCTGCGTGAAGACGGAGAGTTACTGAAGTTCCCACGGTAACGGCGTCACGTGAAACGTGCTACCAGAGTAGTGACAGAAACGTGGGGCAGTATGAGTTTAAGTATAAATGCGCTCGATACAGTCCCCACGTCACTTTTAAAAGTTAATTTCAAGGTTACTTGCTAATTTGAATCTTAAGTCTATCACAAGTACAGATAACTGAGCCTTCGCACAACTTCCTTTATACATACATGTGGGTAAATCTCCGTCTACTTAACCGCCTCTTAAATGGTGAGTTAGAAAAGGTAACTAACATCTAAATTACGGACTCTTTCTCACTCTTTCTGAAAAAGGTCTCAAACATCTTCTTCAGCTGCTTGAAGGGCCCCAAGCAGCTTTTTTTTTTAGCCCCCTGCTAGCTGCTACCAATCAGAAAGCATGTGCTGTGGGCGACAAACGGGGGCTGAGGGGCGTCAGTCATTAGACTTTAAGGAAATAATAATCCACAGCCCCTCAACATTAACCTCTATATCTCTGCACTGATCTCTGCCTTTCTGCAAGCGACTGGCTAGGTCCCATCACAGTCTCAGAGCATCCAGTAAAGCAGGCTGCTCGCTGCGCTCCCCAGCCCCACGCAGACATGACCACGCAACCCCAGACCACACTCACGAGGATGGAGAAGAAGATGCCGCTCAGGAAGCAGACGGCGAACCACTTCAATCTGGTGCTGAAGCTCAGCGAGGAGGCGTCCAGGACCTGGGAGGAGGAGGGGATCAGAGCATGCGCCTGGGCCACCACACACCCCCAGTCCTTTACACGGAATCCAGGGCCAGGTTCCCTGCAGCCCAGTGTGGTGTCTGACGGTGCAAACTGCAGTGTCGTTTAACGTTAGGGTCCCGTAGCCGTTAGGGAAGCACGAAGGTGGTCTGGGACCGCGTGGCCCTGAGGAACCACTGGCATCTGGGCAGGTGTGCACACAGGATGTGCTCATGTCAGAGACAGTACATCCCTCTGATACGGACAGAAGGACAGAAGGCATAAGGTCCGTGATAAAATACTGGGCGACTGAAAGAGCAGAGGACAGGAGCAAGGAGACGGCACACTGCTGACAGATGTCGAGGCTGGGCCGTGGGCATCTGGGCTCACACGGCCTCCCAGCGTCCGTCTAGGTCGCTGAGACGAGGTGCCCTGCGGGCAGTGAGGGGCTGGAGAGGGCGGCCTTCTGGAACCAGCTCCCACCAGCGGCTCACAGCCCGGAGGCTGGGGGCAGAGTGGGTTCAGCTGCTGGGGGCACACCCGCCTGACGATGGGGACCTGGGCAGCCAGCAGCAGTGTCTGCCATTAGACACACCTGGCTGACAACCTCCACTGCAAAGAGTTCATTGCAACAGCTCCGGAGAGCCGGGGGGTCTCCCCAACCAGCATTAAAACCATTTGTGAGCAGTAATTTATTCTAGAGCAGCGTCGCCAGCTGGTGGTCCATGAGGTCCGAACGTTGGCGACCGCTGCTCTAGAGCAGCCACATTCCTGCTCGTCGTGCAAGTGCTAACCGCCCGCGGGGAAAGCAGCGCAGGCGGCATGCGGTGACGGTGAGCGGGCGCCTCGGGTCACCGCGGGCACTAGTGAGACTCAGCTTCCCGAGAAGCGGGGACAGTACAACAGCTCCAAGAAACCAGACATACACATAAGCGTTTACACACCAAAACTTAACTTTCTAACTTACATTGCAGTGTATACTTAAAAACAAGACTGCTTATAATGTACTTCAAGAATAATGAAGTAAAAACAGAAAGTTTTACATGCAAAAGCTCAAAATACCTTTGGCTACATCCTTACCTGAGTCCATTAATCTGTGAGTCCTTACGTAGCATGCAAAGTAGATAAAAATAACTGAATAAGGATTTTGTCAAAGTAACACCCATCACTTTTCACCCACTTTATTTTGTTGTGAATCCTCACCCGAGGATATCTTTCCAGTGATTTTTAGGGAGAGAGGGAGGGAGAGGGAAAGACATAGAGAAGCATCAATGTGAGAGAAACACATTGATCGGTTGCCTCCTGCACGAGCCCTGACCAGGGTCCAGGCCAGGGAGGAGCCTGTAACCAAGGTACGTGCCTTTGATGGAATCGAACCCGAGACCCTTTCGTCCACAGGCCGATGTTCTATCCATGGAGCCAAACCAGGTAGGGCACTTTTTAACCCACTTTAAATCTTTTTTTAAATGTTTGTTTAATTCAGACATTCTTGTTTCCAGCAATGTCATCTGCTTATAGCAAAATTGGTCCCTGGATTTTAAACAAAGAATGAACTTGCCTATAAACCATCTGAATTTCATTCTTTCTGATCCAGAAGAATACCATCAAGTATATTTTAACCACACGGGGACTAAATGCACGGAAACCCTGAAGGCTGCACCTGGCATGGTTTACGCCCCACTGGTTCCTACCGACACGGGAGGATCCTAAGTAAGAATGACTTGTAAACGCCAGTGAGTCCACAATGACGTGAGAAGGCGTAACAAGAGGAGAAAAGGCGTCATTTTTACTTCCTTCCAAGTCTAGACCACCCGCTGTGGTGAGGTCAGTGCCAGCCTGCCACCGCCCTCACTCCTCTCACAGGCTCAGCTGTGCCTGCAGGTGTAGGTGTGCTCCCTTCCCCGTCTCCCTGCGATGCAGGGAGCAGGCAGGTAGACCCACAGGAGCAGAGCGGAAGGACAGGCCCAGAGGTCACCCA
>NW_005353666.1:1302796-1303727 GCF_000412655.1 Myotis brandtii | reverse complement strand
TGCTGGTCACGGGGCCTCGGGGGAGCAGGAGCCCTTCCGGCTGCAGAGCACAGGGCGCGGCCGGACCAGCACGTGGCCATCACACACCAGTGAAAACAGCGCAGCAGCGGCTCAGGGATGAGTGACCTCAGCCCAGGAGACGCGGCTTTTCCTGCGTGGAGAAGCCGGGGAGACTGGCGCTCCCACAGGGCACAGCTGTGCGGGCCAGCGCCTTGCTCCCGGCCACTTGAATAAAGGAAGCACGGTGGCCTCAGCTGATGACTACACGGTGCAGTGTTCCTACCATTCCCCTTTCAGAACAATCGCGCTTAGAGGGAGGAAGGCGAGAGCGAGCACAGGGAACAGGCCCTCTCCCCGGGTGCCACCCCTCACTCGAGGCTCAGACACTAAGAGCCTCCCTGCGCCTTGGAAACGGAGGCCATGGGTGGGAACGCCCCCCTTCTAGCTGCTACCAACCAGCAAGCCCCGCTCCAGACACCTCTCCCCTGCCCTGCCTGCCCTCCGTCACTGCACCGGGCTCCCTGCCTCAGGTCCAACCCCTCGAGCTCTCAGGGAACTCACTGGCTTCTCCCCTCCCCCCAATAGTGAGCCCCGAGCTCTCCGAGACCATCCCCACCAACCTTGAGACCTGCTGACGCGCTTTCCATCTTAAACAAGGAAAACTTTCCTTTGACTTCACCCTCCAGCCTCTGCTGACTAGCTCATTCATCCACCCACCCACCCATCTACCTACCCATCTACCCATCCATCCATCCACCCATCTACCCAACCATCCATCCATCCATCCATCCATCCATCCACCCACCCACCCACCCACCCATCTACCCATCCATCCACCCATCCTTTCATCCTTCCTTCCATCCATCCATCCATCCATCCATCCATCCATCCATCCATCCTTCCTTCCATCCATCCACCCATCCTTTCATCC
>NW_005353666.1:1300519-1302632 GCF_000412655.1 Myotis brandtii | reverse complement strand
CCCCTCCCCTGTGGCCATCACCACACTGTTGTCTGTGTCCATGGGTTATGCACGTATGTTCTTCGGCTAATCCCTTCTTTCACCCATTCCCCCGCCCCGCTCCACTCTGACAGCTGTCAGCCTCTGTTCCCATTTTGTTCATCAGTTTATTTTGTTGAGTAGATTCCACATATAAGTGAGATCACGTGGCATTTGTCTCTCTTCGGTCTGTTTCACTCAGCACAGTAATCTCCAAGATTGCCTTCTATTTTACGGCCGTGTAGTCTTCCATCCTAGACATGGGCACATCGCAGGGGCCGACTTCTTTTCTCCTAATGGTGAAACCACCCAGAGAGTTTGAAGCTACATATTTGAGTATCGGGGTGGGGGGATGAGAAGAGCTTAAAGCCTTATTGCTGAAAATATTGAAATGAAGAAAAATTTCATAACTATGTACAGTTGCATTCTCTCATCCAACTGCCCACCTACCCACCATCCATCCACCCATCTACCTACCCATCTACCCACCCATCCACCCATCCACCCATCCACCCATCCACCCACCACCCACCCATCCATGCTTCTCCTACTAAGTGCTCCCAGGTGCCTGCTCTGAGTGCTGGGGAGGAGTCTGCTGGCACAGAACCCGTGCAACAAAGTGTCTGCAAGGAGCTGCAGCGGAGGACCAGGCCCTCGCCCTCACGCCCCTTCCGTATCTCAGCCCCTCGCCCTCACGCCTGGGTCTCTTCACCTGAGGCCCTGGGTAGATGAAGCTCCTCTCCCACCGAGCCGTCGAGGGCTCTCACGGGGGCGAGGGGACTCTGAAGATACTTTTCTCCTCTCTGACCACTCACCCTCCTCCCCTGACTCAGGGTTCAGGGCTTGTCTTGTCCAGGGCTTCCTCCCTCCACAGTGAGATGACCCCCGTCTTCCCTGATCTCCCTGGACTTGACAAGTGCCCATCGCCTGGGAAATGGAACCGAGGGGGCGGGGCAGGCAGCAGGCTGTCAGCCCTCCCACTGTTGGCTTGTTGCTTTAACTGGCTTTGTCCTCACCCAGCAAACGCCGCACAAGGACCGCCACGGGAGGGGCTGTGAAGACAAACTCAGCAGGTGAGGGCGGAGAGCAGGAAGGAGGGGGACGCCCTGGGGGTGAGTGAGCAGGGCCCTGAGGAAGCAGGGGCAGAGGGAGAGCCCCTCCCCCCGTCATACCAACCCTCCTCCCTCCCAGGACTAGAACCCTCCAGAGCAACAGCAACTTCCTGTCCTTCGTCCCAAGGAACAGCGAGACTCCAGTCTCCTTCCCGGAAACGTAATCACTCCCCTCCGTCAGCTCCCGACAGCGTTCAGGGGGCTCCTCCCAGGCCCCCTCTGCATCCTCGCCCACGTCCGCAACAGGAAGCAGTAGCTCAGGTGTCCCCATGAGCTTCTCCCCTCTAGCCGGTGGGCTCCAGACAAGCGGCTCCATCGCCTCCATGCCCCCAGGTGTGGAGCAGATCGCCCAACATAACTTTCCACAACGGGGTGTCCTGCTCACCCACCGTCCTATGAGCAGCCGCCCGCACGTGCCTGCTGAGCACCTGCGGTGTGGCAGGTGTAACTACCGTAATTACAGGTTAAGTGCAAACAGCCACGTGTGGCGGCGGCCACGGCCACTGCACAGCAGAGACTTAGCACGTGAATTGGGGCACAAAGCAACTGTCCCCTAAACGAGCTGGTGACGTGCATTTCTGCTGTGACTTGTGGGTCTCGCATTACCACTGACTTGCAAGCTGGTTAGGTGCCCGGAGAGCGGGTGCTGGTCTTACAGGGTCTGACCCTGCCCTGGGCCCGGGGCCGCCCACCAGACGTGCCGAGCGAGCAGGACAGGGAGGGAGCAGACAACACGCCCTCCCCCAACCCTGCTGGACGCCCAACGCCCCGGCTGTGACCGGCAAACAGGAACCGGCCGGCACGCAGCTCACAGGAACCCTGAGCAGGCGGTTTCGCTCCTGTGTTAACCCTCCGACAGGGAAGTAACCGCATCGGGTCCCGTGGGGAGGCGACGCGAGGGCTTTAAAGCTCCCATCAGGCTCCGCCCGCTCGGCCGCCTCCCCCCCTCCTTCCTGCAGACAGTGCCCCTCGCAGCCCCGCAG
>NW_005353666.1:1288641-1299799 GCF_000412655.1 Myotis brandtii | reverse complement strand
CGCGCTCTGAGGCAGAGCCGTATTCCGCGCTTCCATTGAACTGATCCGCGCGTGTAGGGGCCCGTCCATGGTCTGCTCAGCCCGCGGGCCCGCGGTTGTGCGCGTCTCTGTTGTGGGTTCACGGTTGAAACGGCCCAGGCTCCTCCCAGGGTCCGCAGGGCCGGCAGCTGCGACGCGCTCCGCGGGGAAGACGCGTGTTAAAGGGGCTTCTCGCAGGCCCGCGGTCAATGCTGACGAGTCAGCAACGAGCCGTGAATGCGGTGTCGTTAACCGCAGGGCACAGGTTACGGCCGGTTGCGGTGAGGACAGTGACGCGAAGGGAGCCCCGTGGGGTTGGAAGTCCCTGGGCGCGCAGAACCCAGGCGGGTGGGGTGGGCGCAATCTGTAATGTTTCATCACTGGCCGTTTACTGTCCCGTCAGCTTGTCTCCTCACTTCTCTGGACATGACAGCAAATCCTGGTACAAAAGTAACACAATAGCTTTTCTTCCTTAAGGACTGAGCACCCAAATGCTTTGTGAATGAGCAAGTCAGTTGCCTATTCGCAGGTCTGTCGCCATAGTTACCCGACGCTACGTAGCGAGGAGCTAGGAAGCTGCACCGTGGGCAGGACTGGTTGTCAAGGTGGGGGCGGAAGGAGAACTTGGGGATAACGACTGAGTGAAAAGGAGGAGACAAACCTTTAGGAAAACACAGCCTGGCTCCAACTATGCTTCTCATTTTCCATAGGATAGTTTACGGCATTTCAGTGATTCTATGCCCGTCACCCCTAGACACGGTGACCGGCGTGACCACCAGAGGCCAGGGGAGGGTGTCCCATTGGGACAGAGGGAGCAGCGTCCCCACACTTCCATCCAAACCAGCAAACCGCGGGGATCACCCGCAGCCCCGTCCTCAGGGACACAGCCACGTGGCCGCGGCCAATGTCAGCTTCGCTGACCCTCCGGTCTGGCCCCACTCGTGGCCATCTCCACCGGGCAGCTGTGGTCACTAACTGACTCCTCTGCTGAAAACCTGCCGCGAGCCCCTCATTTCCTCAGAATAAAGGCACAGCTGGTCATGACCAGCCCAGCTCTTCTCTCCAGCCTCGTGTGTCACGACGCTCTATCCACTGAGCAATACGTGTTTGCACACGTGTGTACATGCAGAGACTCGCATGCTTGGCCAGACCACCCGCTGAGAGGCTGAAATCCAGGCTCCCACCAAGAGGCCTCTGGAAGCTCGGTTCTCAGGGTTGAAATCCTGCTCCCGCACCGCCATGGCCCACCCAGCTCCTGCCAGCTTCCGTTCTCGGCCAGCTCCCCTGGACCTGGGGGTCTCCCCTAGCCTTCCAGACCTACCGAGACATGGCCGCGCCGCTGCCCTGGGCCCTGCTACCTGCTGTCCATCCCGAGCGGACCCACCAGCTGCTCAGCCAACTGGCCTGGCCAGTCATCCCGCTCATCTGCTGACCGCGTCCAGGCCCAACCCCAGGCACAGGGCCTGGCGCGTGATAGACACTCAGCAGGTGCTCCCAGCAAGAGTGAATGAGCAACAGCAAAGCACAGCAAAGAAGCTGAGACAAACTCCCTCCCCATGGCCACCAGGGTCAGTTGTAGGAGAAAACAAGTCTTGGTGTCAACTCCGTTACTGCTGAGGGAGTCCGTGTGGCAGCTGCCCAGGCTGGCAGGGTGGGCACACAGATGCCGAGAGCAGGCCCGCCCCGCCCTGTGATGGGACTGGCTGGGAACACAGGAAAGGAAATTCTACTCCCTGGTGGGCCATTTCCCGGAACGCTACAAGGATCTCAGCTGCGTGCCCTGCGAGTCCTTCAGCCCTTCCCGTGGGTTTCCTGATTTCAGCGTGGACGTGTGACTGTTGCTTGGTAACGGGGGATGTGGTCTTCCTGTCTCAACACCGTCCCCTTCTCCCAGCAAAGAGGAGGGGCGTCCCCCAGGACAGGCCGCATGAATTCAGGTCCTGCGTCTTCCCTGCTTTTCCTCTCTTCCTGGGTTCCCAGAGTCTAGCGCCACATGATGCAGTAGCTCAGGGGTCCTCAAACTACGGCCCGCGGGCCACATGCAAATACAAATATTGTATTAGTTCCCGTTTTGTTTTTTTACTTCAAAATAAGATATGTGCAGTGTGCATAGGAATTTGTTCATAGTTTTTTTTTTAAACTATAGTCCAGCCCTCCAACGGTCTGAGGGACAGTGAACTGGCCACCTGTTTAAAAAGTTTGAGGACCCCTGCAGTAGATGCTCTGGAAACATTTCCCCATGAGTGAATGAGCAAAGGGCTGTAACTCCAGAAGCTCACCGGAAATTATCTTAAAAAACCAAAAACCAAACAAACAAAAAAAACACCACAAGGGCCCAGGGACACTCAGTGACGTCCTTGCAGTCTCACAGCTGGTGAGGAGCTGAGCCAATGACACCCAGATGAACAAAACCCTCGTGACCAGACTTGCTCCTCTGGACCGGCCTGGGTGGGGGCGGGAGGACCAACTGCAGGCAGTCGTCCTGACGTGAAAAGTCTGCTCACCTGCGTTTCCCACTCAGCAATATTTACGGAGGCACAAGTCGGTTAAGGGTAGGTGTGGGTTTGTTTTTGTGTTTTTTGTTTGTTTTTTGCATCGGGGTCATTTGTTAATCATGTCTGTAGAGGGGTTGATTAGACAAAAAATAATAATAATAACGGTTTTATAGTCTAGGGCACTTTTCTCAGTCTGCCCTGCCCCAACAAGAAATCTGGGAGAGCCGTGAGCTTTTTGTCTTAGCTTCTCATGTGTGTGGCAGTAGAGACGGGGTGTTCTACTAAGGAGACTCTGTTTTGAAGAGTGTTTTTATTTAAATATATTTTTATTGATTTCAGAGAGGAAGGGAGAGAGAGATAGAAGCATCAATGGTGACAGAGAATCACTGACCGGCTGCCTCCTGCACGCCCCACACTGGGGGTGGAGCCTGCAACCCCAGCGTGTGCCCTGGTTTGTAGGTCAATGCTCAGCCCCTGCGCACACCCGCTGGACTGAAGAGCGTGTTTATAGTCCTTACAGATACTAGGTCAACAGGGACTGAGGGCAACATTACTCATTTCAGCTTTTGAATCCAATGAGGCCACAAGGTGGCGCAATTTTGCCACAAAATCATTTCAAACCTGGGGAAGGGCCAGTGAGGAGCCGTGGGCTGCGGGAGGAGGGGCAGGGTGTGCGGGCTCCTCTTTGCCCCGGAGTCTACCTGCTCCTGGAGGCCCAGGGTGCAGTCTCTTCCCGCAGCCCCGGGGACTGTCCCTGGGAGACCTCAGCTCGCACTGGAAGGGCCGCTACCCCTGAAGACATGATGGCATCGATTTCATCGGGGTGTGGATTTTATTGCAAACTCAAAACAATGCCATGTTTGCGGAAACTGACAGGAGCCTTCCCTCCCTGCACGGCAGCGGTTGTTGCTCTACCTGCTCCCAGACCCGCCTGCAGTCGAGTAGCCTGCAGTGGAATGCAGCCCGGTCCTGCCAGCAGGGGCTGTGTCATCCACGTGAGACAGGGCCCTGCAGCTCCAAGGAGGCATCGGCTTACATCTCCTCTCCAGTACATTTCCCCTGACAGCTTGCAGAGCGCGGGCACCGAGGCACCCGGCCGGGGCCTCCCCTTAGAAGTCACGGTCCTGTGATATTGGTAAAAACTCTGCCAGGTGCGCGTGCCGCCGCTGCCTTCTCATCGGGAGTGTGGGCATGAGACCAAGTCCGTTCCTTGTCCGAGGCTGGCGAGAGTCCTTGATTGCAAACAGAAACTTCTGAGTGAAGCGACTGCAGACAAAACCCTGAGGAGCCTGCATTGACATGGGCCGCCTCCGAGCACTGTGCCACCCGTCTACCTCCTTAAAACTCACCCCCTCAAGGAAGAGTAAACACTGACTCCTCAGGTTAGGAGAACGGTACCTGAGAGAAGTAGTTGGATTTAGAAGATGTTAGCCTTGGTATGAGAATACATAGTATGGCAGGAAGAAAATGTGGATATCATTTTTTTTTAAAAATATATTTTATTGATTTTTTACAGAGAGGAAGGGAGAGAGATAGAGAGTTAGAAACATCAATGAGAGAGAAACATCGATCAGCTGCCTCCTGCACATCTCCCACTGGGGATGTGCCCGCAACCAAGGTACATGCCCTTGACCGGAATCGAACTTGGTCCCTTTCAGTCCGCAGGACGACGCTCTATCCACTGAGCCAAACCGGTTTTGGTGATATCATTTTTATTTAAAGAGAAAAGTTGTAGCTTAAAAAGGGGCACATGACAAAACTTTCCCATCAGGACAAGATTGAACATTTAAACTCTGTAGGTGGTAACTGTACCAGAAATTAGACAGTAAACGGCGGAAGTGAGCGTTTGGCCAGAAGTCCTCAGCGCAGACAGAGTGACGAGGACTGGAACTCGGAGACGGAGCTGCTCAGGTGGCCCCGTCGCTCTGGCTGTCCGGGAGGCAGACCTCGGGGATCTGTGCTAAGAGCACTGCCGGCAGCCGCCCCTTCTCGGGACTTCCTGACAATGGCAGCCAGCTTCACTCGGAAAGTGCTTACGTAACAGAGTCTACGGTTACCTTCTGTGCACTTGGAACCATTATAGGAACTTGCGCGCTTCAGACACTGAACGGGCAGGAAGCAACGCCGCTCTGGCACCACGAGCCCGCGTGGTGGTGCAAGGACCATTCCTCAGACCTGGCCAGAGCCCCAGGGAACGGCTTCGTGTTGGGGTCAGGCAGGCAGTGGGCAGGAGGCCTCCAGCTGGTGTGGGGACAAGAGGAACTCTCAAAGATACCCACGTCTCTAGGAGACTGAGCCCAGCACACCGCAGAGGACAGAGCAGGAGGAGCGGCCCAGGACCTCCTCCCGCCCAGCCGCTGAAGGAATGACATGGGAGCCAAAAGAATAACCATCGTAGCTGACAAAAACGCATCATCTTGCCCTGGCTGGGTGGCTCACTTGGTTGGAGTGTCATCCTGTACACCAACAGGATGCGGGTGTGATTCCTGGTCAGGGCACATACCTGGGTTGTGGATTCGATCCCTGAGCAGGGCATATACTGGAGACAACCTATCGATGTTTCTCTCTCATGTCGATGTTCCTCGCTTTCTCTCTCCCTCTCTCTCTAAAATCAATAAAACGTATCTTCGGGTGAGAATTTAAAACAACACGTTAAGTCTATAAAAAGTCATGAGTCCATTATCATGCCCAAGAGAAAAAGCCAGAAAAAATTCAAAACCGTTCCAATGGCAACTGGTGTCCTCCCCTCCCCGAGGCCACCAACCTGCCCAGCCTCAGTCCCGGGTCCCCGGGCTTTGCTTTTGACGACGCGGCCTTGGTGTTTGCTTCTCTTCTAGACCTTGAACAGGACATGCTGCGAGGAAGCCGCCTGCTGGCACGTGGGGTGTCAGGACCGCAGATGGAACTGCGCCTGCTGCTTCCTTTCTCACTACTGTCTGTCACCGCTCGGTGCACACGAGTCTGAGAAATCTTAGTGAAAAGGTGGAGAAGACAGAGCGACTGAACGCAGCCTGGGGAGCGAGCAGCAGAGCAGCCGAGCCGGTTCCTGCGCGGGCAGTGGGCGGAAGGCCAGGAGGGAGGGACAGCCCTAAACCAACCGTGCGAAGGGCATTGCGAAACAAGAGGCCCTTGACCAGCTTCCTGCCGGGCCGCGCACCGCGGGCAGCGGGCTGCTCGGTGCCAGGACTCAGCCGGCCCTGGCGGGGCAGGAAGTGCTTCGCAATCGTCACCTCATCCCTGAGCCCATTACAGCGCGGGAGCCAGCACGGCACCTCCGCGCGGACATCCGGTGTCCACTCCGCCTGGATGGCTCCTGTGCCTTCCAGCTCTCTCCGAACTTGTTTGAAAGGGAGAACATGGTGAACGTTTGGGTATCACGTTTGGAGAGGAGGTTCTCTGGGTAGTTTAGTTCTGAACCTGGCCTTCTGGGTTGTGAGCAGTCCAGGTGGCGCCGACCCCACCCTCGCTTCCACACTGCAGTTCCCAGGATCTGGGGGATGGACGGCGCCCTGTTCTCCATCCCCCCAGCCCTCGGAGAAGGGAGCCTCAAGTGCACGCAGCTCTCGTAGGGACCAGACACTTACAGGTGTGGCGCCGGGACACTCCCCACGTGTCTAGGAGATGGAGCCCGACAAACCCCGAAGACAGAGCAGGAGGAGCCACCCAGGACCTCCCGCTGCCCGGCCACTGAGAGAGGTCCGCTGCTCGGTCAGTCTTCTGTGCCAGCGGCCAGCACTTCCCTGCCGACCGCCCAGGTGTCCCCTTGTGCTAGTGACAGACAGCGGAGACGGTCATTTTAAAGCAGCCAAGAGACTTCCATCGAAAAGAGAAAAGGTGGCGGGCCTGCTCTGGGAGAGTGCTTCGCAGGCCAGCGGATGCGGATGAAGTGAGGAACCACTGGCCACGCGCACCCTCCACGCTGTCTCACGGTGGCGCTCACCCTGCAGCAGTGGGATCGCCACCAAGTCCCCGGGCCCGCCCACCCCAGAGGCCCCTCCTCTCCCTGGTGCCTCGCACAGTGCCCCCTCTCCTGTGTGGCCAGGGACTGCAGCCCCCTGGGACACTGCACAGCTCTGACCCCCTCAGGGAACCTCAGGGGACAGGAGGCCAGCGCACCTCCAGGGCATCTTCAGGGCAGCATTGGGGCGTTTCTAACGTGGCCCATGAGAAAGAGCTGTCTGACCACTTGGAGGACGGCTCCTCCTCTGGCACTGGGGAGGGAGTCCCCGTTATACCGACGCTTGTGCTGCAGGGACACAGTCCTGCAGTTCCTTAAAGACATGGCGAGGCATTTCATTCTCACTGACAAATATTTAAGTCATTTATTGCTGTTAAGTCACAGCATTTCAGAATACACACTGCATGGAAACGGACACTTTTCAGACCCTGGGGTGAGACCTGAAGGGTGTAGCTGGGGTTGTCTCATGGTCGTTACAGAACAAGGCAAGCGTTCTGAGCACTCAGGTCTGAGAGTCACAGGCTTGGTTCTCTTCCGTTGCGCGCTCAGTAAACTCTAACAGATAACAACACGGCCTCAGAGAAAGCATGGCTGGGAATCACGGATGACTGCCCGTGTGACGACTGGTTAGGGGAGGAGGAGAGTAGTCAGCACTTGGGAGGCAGCCGGGGCGGGTCAGGGGCTCGGGCTCTCGCTGTGGGTGGGAATGGTGGGGTTAGTAAAACGGCACTCAGCGGGTCTTCCTCAGCAGGGCGTCCTGGTGACTGAGCCGGAGGCCCAGCAGCGGGCAGCGCCTCCCTGCCGGTCACGCTGCTGCCTTCTTATTCATGCTGCAGGGAGACAAGGACACAGGGGGTGTCACTGCGCCTCAGGGCCCGGAGGCTTTAAGAAGACCTCACCCACCCAACAGCCGTTCCCACTCCCGATGTTATGAAGACACACCCTGTCCACACTGTAGTCAGTGCATCTGCACGGCGTGGCGTTAACTGCCAGGCACTGTTTCACACTCAACAGCACAGCTTTCTCAGAAACGGGTTTCACATCCATCTGCACACACTCATGGCCCAAATGCCCAAGACAGGACCGGGCCCGCTCTCCCCTCCGTCAGCCAAGAGGATGAGCCGGCGCTGCTTACTTGTATTTGATGAGCCGCCCGCCCTGGATGAGCTGGGCCACCTCGTTGGTGGCGTGGCACACGAACAGGAGCCAGTTGCGAGGCTGCACCTTGTAGGCGAATCTCATGAACGTCAGAGAGTAACAGCAGAGGGCTGCAAACACCAAGCAGAGGGGAGCAATGGCTCACGGTTCAGAGACCTGGTGTGGGAGGGACCCCAGACCCACCGGGCACCAGCCTGAACCACAAGAGAAGCCCTTCCGCTAAGACTGTGACAGGAGGTAAATTCTGGCGGAAAGGCACCAGGAATGGGAAGCTCATCAGATATCGGACTCTCCTGGTGGGTGCTGTTACTTATCACCTGAACATTTTAAGGATGGGGTGTCGGAGGGAGGGAGTGGGCATCTGAGTTCCAGCCACGGTCCTGTCCCCTCGAGTTGTTCACAGTCCCTCACCTGCAGGAACTGCTTTGTCATCCTCTCAACAGCTTTATGGTCAAATATCAGGGTTTCAAGTCAACGTAAGAAAGCGTTTTCCAACTACGCCCCAGAGGACACCTTCTTCAGCTGGGAGCAGTCAGCCCGCCAGCTAGCGGGCTCCAGCGCTCCCAAGGCAGCATTTCAGAGCCACCTGCCTTTCCTCCCGGTGAGGGGTGATGCCATTTCCTAAGTGACTGTCCTGTCCAGAGCTGCGCTGGGGAGCTGTTTATGCTAATGATGCGGGGAAAGGCCGAAGGTGTTCAGAGCACACACTCACCAAACATCATCCGCCCACTGATAATCTCCGGAGACTTTTTCATGTCATTGATGGCGGCGATGGGGAGACCCCAGTTGGCTACCGGGCCCCAGAAGTGCTGTGGGAAGACAGAGAAGGGAAGGAAGGGAGAGGAAAAATGAAGGCGGAGCTGTGAACAGCTGGGCTTCTTACTTCGTCAGTGTGAGCCTTGGGAAACAAATCCCCGAGCTTTGTCCTGGGCGCACTGGTCAACCGGCGAAGAGTTTGCCTATGAGTCAGCAGTTCTTACAAGGTGAGTTCAAAGCCAGAAAGGACTGGCAGTTTACCAAGTCCTGACCAGCTTTCAGAGGTCAACCAAGTAACCTGATTGTCCCATTCAGAGAACTTTACAGTGAGATGAACTTCTCACACAATTCAGTCTTGCCATAACTTAAAACCTGTGATAACTATTCTCCATAATTTAATGCTTAAATCTATCAAAACTTCTTTTTCAAATTTTCATTGACATCTTTTAATATGCAGACCCTAAACTGGATACTTTCTCTGAAGAAAGGAACTTTAATACGGGAAATTTCTTTGGGCTCATGTGAGCTATTTTAAGATCTGAGAACCTGGAAATGTACACTCCAGAGTCCCAGATATTAAGATTGGAAAATAGCCCTGGCTGGTGTGGCTTAGTGGATAGAGCGTCGGCCTGCGGACTGAAGGGTCCCGGGTTTGATTCCGGTCAAGGGCACATGCCTGGGTCGCAGGCTCCATCCCCGGTAGGGGGCCCGTAGGAGGCAGCTGATTGATAATTCTCTGTCATCACTGATGTTTCAATCTCTCCCTCTCCCTTTCTCTCTGAAATAAAAATATATATTTTTAAAAAGATTGGAAAATACTTGTAAAATAATAGCAACAACTTCTATTTTTAAAATGGACCAACAGCTTTTCATTTTCCAACCATGGGCCGTCCCAGGACACCAATGTTCAGCGGCCCATGCTTAACAGCAGGGACAGCCAACTCAGCTGTGGAGTGATGAGTGAGGGCTGCACGTGACAGGTTCTGTGAGGCAGGGCGTGCACTGTGGCCGTGAGCATGGCCGGTACTTAAATACATCTCTTATAAAGTCCCTAGAAGGTAAAAATAACTTCCACACTAGCTGACTAAGGTACCTACCTCAGCAAGTTTAATACGCGCTTTCTAACTAGGGCAAGGCTCTCGTGCTCGCGTCCCTTTTTAAAGTACGTTAGTCTATGCTCTAGCAGATAGTCACCATAAATGTCTAGAAAAAGAAGGAATTTCATGATAAATATTTGAAAGGAAAAAATTAACATATTTTGGATTAAATGGGAAAATACTTCTATTTCATTATAAATTCGTAACTTGGGTTAAAGAACATCCACACGAATGAAGTGCCATGATCTGGTTACTGACTGGGTGGAGTCTGTGCCGTCAGCAGCCAGGCTCTGTGCCCACTGCTACCAGGAGGTCCTGCCCCTGGGTCCTGCAGAGGCGGGACTCTAGGAGGGACCAGAGGCCCGCAGGGACGCCGGGGTGCCCTCAGCCACTCCCCCCGCCCTGGTGCTGGTCACACTACCTCCAGCAAAGGGGTCTGCTGTCCCTAACTCTGTTGATGCGGGATCTGCGACAGGCTGAAGTGAAGGAGGAACGATTTTCTTACCGTGCTGTTTTGTGAGAAATCACCGCGGTTCGGACAGGGCGACATGAAAAGAAAAAGAAGGAGGAGGTCAGGCGTTTTCAGAGGCGGCATCCTCCGAGGCCACTGGGCCCCAGTCTGCGGTCTCGGCGCCGGAGCTGCGGAGTGGGCCGCTCGGTTCTTTTCCCCGAGACGTCTAGTGACATTTCTAATAACAACTGGGACCCAATGAAATTAAACCTTAATTTTATTTAAAAAAATAAGTGTGATCCTTAGAGGGCGCCAATAGAAACATAATGCAATTCACAAGCAGGAGACACAAACGTAATTTAAAAATTTTAAAAGGAAAAAGAGAAGTTAATTGTATTAAGTTTATCTATTCCCACATATCCAAGTCCTTGAATCTGAACACACAACCAGCGGCAATGCATGAGTGCGGTATCCTGTGTTCTATTTTGTACCGTGTCTTTGAGAAGCGGTGCGTGTTGACGCGGCACCTCTGTGGGGACCGGCCCCATTTCAGGGGCTCTCGGCTCTCGGCTCTCACACCACACAGCACGGGCTTAAAGGGGCCGTTCCTTAGAAAATGACGAGCCGGAGAGAAGCACAAGGCTGCAGAATTCTATTAACAATAAACGTCCCATTTTCATTGACTAACAGTTATCAGCAGAATGAAGCCCCTAGGAAGAGGCGTGAAATGTTATTTCTGTTTACTACTGAGAGGCAGCGGTGCCTTCCACTCACAGGCATTCAAAGAAATATTTATTGAATAAATGAATAGGAAAAACTTTCAATGTCAACTGAACCGTTTTCCTCAACGCTAAGCTTCAGCCCATTTAGAACATATAGGAAGTTTTATAGTGAATTCCTTTTATTTCTGAAATGGCAATTCTTCTTGCCAGGATACAGCTTAATTGTTCTGTGAAGGCAAAATCTTTAAGTTTATCCACTGAACGAGTTGTTGAAATACTCTGATACCATCTTCCATAGACACGCGTCCAACACCACTTTCAGAGGTTTGATCCAGAGCCTGTGGCGGTTCTAGTTTACAGCATGAATTGTTGGCTGACGGAGCTAAGCAGGTTCTGCTATGAAATATAAGAAGCAGAAAGCCTAATAGATTGTGCCTCAGGCTGTGTCCCAGCGAGTCCACACGCCAGCGAGCAGCGCTTTCCCACAGGCAGAGGGCGAGGAC
>NW_005353666.1:1287772-1288613 GCF_000412655.1 Myotis brandtii | reverse complement strand
GCTGCCACGGGCCACTCTCCTCACACATCTCGGCTCCTGGTCTGAACACAGGCCTCGTGCTGAACTACATGTCAGCAACAACGCATTTCCTGTCCCTACAAAAACGTTTTAAAAGAGGCAGAGCTGACCATCTAAAATGCCATCTTGGAGCTACTTTGGTTTTCCATTCAGGACTCTCTCCCTGCATGCACAATAGGTCAAATTCTTCCCTGGCTCACAACAGGTGGCTTCAGTACAGACATAAAGCAGCAGTTGGCTATTAACGCAGCAGGAACTCGCAGAAGCCCATGGGCGTTGGTCCTCCGCAGACTGAAAATCAGCATATACTGCCCCGGGCTCAGGGGCTCAGGCAACTCCCTACCTGACGGCCCTCACACTGTTTACCCACCGTTACCTTCACCTGCCTACACGCCTTGCTAAGGGGCAAATGTGTGTCCACATAAGGCGGACCGGGCGGGACCGGGCCAGACCGGGCCGGGAGTCCGGTGCCTCTTCCAGCGAGGCCTCTACTGGCCGCAGGCCTTCTAGGTGCCCATTTCCTGGGCAGCATTCTCATGTGCGCGGGCCCTCCTCAGACCCGCACCCGCCAGGAGGTCGGCATACAGGGAGGTGGAGAAGGAAATTCCTGCCCGCAGACGCGGTTCAATCCGAAAGCCCTGCCCTCGAACGCCTGGCAGCCACACCGTGAAGCCGCTGCTGCCAGGACCGGCAGGAAGAACCAGTTCCCCAACAACTGCAGCCCCAAACCTGGACGGGGAGGTGCGGAGGGGAGGGATCCACTGCACAGCCGGCGCTCGGCGCACTGCGGGCAGCAAAAAACATGCACTCAGACAAGCGGGCC
>NW_005353666.1:1284449-1285836 GCF_000412655.1 Myotis brandtii | reverse complement strand
GAGGCACGCCCTTCCCGCGCACTGACTGCGAGCTGCGTGCGCCCCTCCCTCCCGCGGGGAGGGTGAGGGGGTCCCGGTGCCTCCGGTCAGGTCGAGGGGACGCTGTGCAGCAGCAGCAGCAGCAGCAAGAAAAGGCCTCGGTGTGCGCCGGGGCCGACCGTTACTGTTCACAGGAAAAGCGTCCAGGCGCAGAACGGTGTCGGATATGCTGCTCGTGTGCGCACAGGGACAACGACAAGGAGACAGCAGACAGGAGAAACGTCGGGGCTAAGGAGGGTTAAGGGTTCGAGGGATGCGGGAAAGGTCGCACGGTACCCTCCTGCTCCTGACGTTGGTAGGATGAGCAGGTGTTCGCTCTTAACAAATAAATGCGCTAAAGAAGGAGAACTTTTTTTAAGAACTAAAACAGCAAGTCGCTGAGTGGATCGGAATCGTGTTCTGCGGGGATCTCCCCGGGTCAGCCTGGCCTTGGTCTGTGAGCCCCGGGCTGGACACTGCAGCCTCCTGGCAGCGCGGGGGAAGGTTGGCACAGCCCCGGTGCTTCCCGGGGAGGTGGAGAGGACGCCCTCAAGGGAGGCAAAGGGGTTTCGATGATTAACAATGTTAACAGGTGCCTCCTGTTGAGCCGTAGGCACTTGAACACCGTTTCTCCTCATATCAACCCAGGAGGGGGGTTTAAGAAACTGCATGGCTTCCTGGATAAAAACCAAACTGCTCCCCCTCCCCCACAAATAAACACGCAAACAAAACCACACCAAACTTCCCCTGCGAGATTGGCGGGCGGAGAAGGCCTCTGTTAGGCCTGTGATCATCTCCGATGCTGAGCAGCCGTCTCCTGAGCGGTGTTCGGCTGGACTAAACAAGGCTTTCTAAGAGCAGAAATTCCTATAATAGCAAAAACCGTGACCTGTGAAGCGGGTGTAAGCATGATGTTCAATGTTGAGTTTACATTTCCGGGCAGAAATTAAATGAAGGCAGACACGAGGGAGCCTGTATCGTGGGACTCCACGTGTGTGAATGTCCAGAGTGCACAGTCCACGGACGCAGGAAATAGAGGGGGGCTGCCTGTGGCGGGGGGGAGCTGGGCAGTCGGCACTGACCGCAGGCACGCACTGTCCTCCTGGGCGATGGAGACGGCCTGACGGTGGTTGTGGTGGTTGCGCAACTCCGTGAATATGCTAAACGCCATCAAATTACACACCTGGAGGGGGTGAATCAGATGCTATGTAATTATATCATAAAAGTTACATTAAAAAGCTTTTTTATTTATTATTGATTTTTTTACAGAAAGGAAGGGAGAGGAATAGAGAGTTAGAAACATCGAAGAGAGAAACATCCATCAGCTGCCTGCGCGCACAACAACACACACACACACACACACACACAC
>NW_005353666.1:1278416-1284331 GCF_000412655.1 Myotis brandtii | reverse complement strand
CCTTTAATACAGTTCCTCATGTTGTGGTGACCCCCAATTTCATTGTTACAAATTGAACATAATTAAAGCATAGTGATTCATCACAAAAACAATATGTAATTACATATGTGTTTTCCGATGGTCTTAGGCGACCCCTGTGAAAGGGTCATTCAGGTTGAGAACCACTGCTCTATCTGCTGAGCCAAATCGGTTAGGGCTACTTTAAAAAACTTAACAGTAATTTTTTTAAAACCTCAAAAAGGTGCATAGAAAAGCAAATAACCCCCGAGACGCTGCCATGATCAGGGCCGACGCTCGGCTGTTTCCGCGAGAGCAGTAGCTGTGTGAACTGTCTCCCGCAGCTTCAGGGTGAGCCCAGCGAGTGAGGAAGGAGGGAGGGTAGGAGGGGAAGAACGCCGGGTGGCAGTCCCTGTGAGGGACCCACTCGGACGGATCTCGGGATGGATGCTACAAGCACTGAGGGCTTGTGTGGCCGGGCGCTACGGGCAGCAGAGGCCTCCCCGGGGTCACTCACGGATTGACAGGGAGGGCCCCCCCCCCTCCGCTGATGACAGCGGGGTGTCTCCAGGAGCGATGGGACATCAAGTACACAGCAGGGGACCTGAATCCATTGAGCCTGTAGCTCCGCCCCCAGGTCCCAGGAATGAAAGGGTGAGAGGAACTAGCCCAAGGATGGAACCTGTCCGAGAGGGAGCATTGGAGAGGACACGGGGACAGAGCCCTCTGGGCCACACGCCCCGGCGTGAGGAGGGGACTGACCGTCCGGGTGGACACAGCCCAGAGGAAACCTAACGGGAGCCGCCCACCGAATGTGAGGTTTCAGTAGCCACGTGAGGTTTCCGTAGCCACGTTAAAACGTAAAAGGAAACAGGTGGAATTGATTTTACTCATCTATTTAGTCCAAACCATCTAAGACAGTGGTTCTCAACCTTGGCTGCACATTAGAATCGCCTGGGAATCTTTTTAAAATCCTGATTTCTGGGCCTCATCCTCCGGAAATTCTGTTTCTTTGTTATGGGGTGGGGCCACCCACCCCATAACAAAGAAACAGAATTTCCGGAGGATGAGGCCCAGAAATCAGGATTTTAAAAAGATTCCCAGGTGATTCTAATGTGCAGCCAAGGTTGAGAACCACTGATCTAAGATGTTATTTCAATATGTAACCAACATAAAAGTTATTATTGAAATGTTTTAGGTTCTTCTTTTCATACTAAGCCTGCTAAATCTGGTGTGAATGTTAGACTTACAATTCATCTCAATTCGGCTGCCAAGTTTTCATTGGCAAAGCTTGATCTGCGTTTAAGTTTCATGGAGTTTACCACGTACCGATGTCTGTCCCCATTCCCAGGTTATGCCACACCTTGAAATTCCACACTGAACCGAGCACCTCCCCAAATCATTCCCCTTTAACCTTGGCACTCACATAGACAAAACCAGCTCATCTTTTTCAGGAGAATTTGCTTTGAAGCAGAAGCAACATCGGTTTCGCAATGACCTCGGTTCACGTTAAGTAAATTCACCTCCTCTTGTTGCAACTCCGTTGTGTTCCCTTGAGCTCAAAGGTCAGTGGCTGTCCACACTGACCGGCATCGCCTCAGTTTGGGGCAGACTTTGCAGCTACTTCACACAAGGCTGACGATCACTAACAAGCGTTCGCCCGTTCGCGTTAGAAATGTCTCCAAAATCATGACGACTGGTTTGTATTCCAGAAATTTCAATTGCAAATAAAGTCTCCAGCCGGCCGTCCTGGCTCAGTGGTTGAGCATCGACCTCTGAACCAGGAGGTCACGGTTCCATTCCTGCTCAGGGCACATGCCGGGTTTTCAGGCTCAATCCCCAGTGTGGTGCGTGCAGGAGGCAGCCGATCCATGATTCTCTCTCATCATGGATATTTCTCTCTCTCCTTCCCTCTCCCTTCCTCTCTGACATCAACAATAAAAACATTTTAAAAATAAATACAGTGGGGCCTTGACTTACGAGTTTAACTCGTTCCGTGACGGAGCTCATAACTCAAATTACTCGTATGTCAAATCAAAAAGTGAACGAGTGAGACACGTGATGCTGGGCTGATGTTGTGGCGTTCACTGTGACGTTCGCTGCGCCAACTAGCGGTGGGGTATCTGAAGCTGGCTCATAACCCGAATTTTAGCTCACAACTCAAAGCAAAAAATCGGCCGAGAGACGGCTCGCATCTCTAAAAACTCGTTAGTCGGGGCACTCGTAAGTCAAGGCCCCACTGTAAGTAAATGAGCCCTCCTGCCTCCCTGTGCAGCTGGAGCACAAACCATCTTCGAAAGGAGGTTTGTAAGCTCCAGGCTGCGCTCATTCACAGGCTGTGACACTGGGGAGGGAGCACGCCACCCTTGCCCTCGATTGGCCCACATTTGGCACGTGGTCCCGTCATTTCAAGAAATTCCTGAGTTGGCGGCCATGTCGACATAAATCTCCTGGAGCTCTTCCACGACCCGGCGGACAGGCGCTGGCAAGCACCGCCCCGTTCCCTGGCTTCGATCTCTCGGTCGTTCTGTGAATGGATGAGGGGCCGGAGCACTGGGACACAGGAACCGAGCGAGTTTGAACTCAGTCCAGGGCCCTCTTCCTAGTGTCGCAAAGACTCCACGCTCCCATCTCTCGGCCACGGCTGGCACCGTCTCTGTCTACGCTGCCAGTCTGGTGTTGGCCTGGGAGGTGGCTCGCACCCGAGCAGCCCAGCGGCCTTCATTCATTCGCATCTTGTTCCGTACTGGAGTTGATTAGTTGATTAGCTGCATTTTAGATCAGTTTGTCACTTTTTAAAAACTTGAATGTGGCTCAGTGGTTGAGTGTCGACCTATGAACTAGGAGGTCATGGTTCGATTCCAGGCACATGTCCGGGTTGCAGGCTCGATCCCCAGTAGGGGGCGTGCAGGAGGCAGCCGATCCATGATTCTCTCTCATCATTGATGTTTCTCTCTCCAGTCCTCTCTGAAATCAATAAATGTATTTAAAAAATAAAAAATAAAAATAAGCCCTAACTGGTTTGGTTCAGTGGATAGAGCATCAGCCTGCGGACTGAAAGGTCCCAGGTTCGATTCTGGTCAAGGGCATGTACCTTGGTTGGGGCACATCCCCAGTAGGGAGTGTGCAGGAGGCAGCTCATCGATGTTTCTAACTCTCTATCCCTCTCCCTCTCCCTCCCTCTCTGTAAAAAATCAATAAAATATATTTAAAAATAAACAAATAAAAATAAAATAAAGCCTAAATGGTGTCTCAAGCAGTCGAAAAATTTGTGTATATTCTGGGTGCATACTGTTGGCCTGACATGTTTTCCATGAATGTGGATTTTCTTCACCGACCAGGAGTTGCCGGCCCGGCTGTTCTCCGACGGGGCTGGTTGCCAGTTTCCTCCGGCGCCCAGTCCTGTGTCTCCCTGGCCTTGGCTCTCGTGCCACTTTCCTCTGGTCTTGCCCAAGTCACCGCACAAGCTCGGTCAGCCTCCCCCAGCGGCGCCTCCCCTGAGCCGGAGCCGTGGGCTGGGAGCGGGAACGCTGCTGACGTGGTCAAGGCCTCCGCTGGCCCATCTCTGAGCGTGACCTGAGCCCCAGAGGTTCGCGTAGCCGCTGAGCTGTGCGTGTGTGAAGCGAACACACTGCGGGTGCGATGCTGGCACACAGGTGAGAGACACACCGAGCCGCAGAACAAGGCCAGCGCTTCTCAGACACCGGCCACCCACTGAGCAGGCCAGCGTTTGACGGCCCAGGTCCGTGTGCTCGACCCCAGAGCAGCGTCCACGTCGCAAGCGGCTGGGTCTGCGGGCGGTCCTCAGCAGCGTATCTGAGAGCTAATGTTTGGTTTGTCCTGACCCATCACCTTTGGCGGCGTCTCCACCCCAAAAGGAAGGGTGCGCTGGTCGAGCGAGCCCTGGTGTCCTTGGCTGTTTGCCTGAGGGGACACTGGACATTCCCCCGAGTGAGGGGGGACGCGGTGTGGCTGCCCCCCATCCCCGTGTTCCGTGCACCCTCACACGCATGCCCACAGGAGGAAGGAGGGGCAGCCACACGTCTTCCCACAATCATGTTACAGAAGCCCCACGGCCACGGCCCCACGCAGCTCACAGGGGCCGGAGCCGGAGCCGGAGCCGGAATGGGAGCAGGGAGCGTGACTTCCAGCTGCCGCAGCCACCGCGCTCTCCCCTTTCAGCACCGCTCGTGCTGCGTGTCAAAGTCAACTTTTCCAGGCCCAGCTGCGAGGCTCAGGGGTGGAGTGTCGACCTATGAACCAGGGGGTCATGGTTGGACGCCGGGTTGTGGGCTCGATCCCCTGTGTGGCGCGTGCAGGTCGGTGACTCTCTCTCATCACCGATGTTCCTATCTCTCCCTCCCTCTCCCTTCCTCTCTGAAATCAATAGACATATATTTTAGAAGCATAACGTTCCCCTGGGCTTTGGGTGGGTGGGGGCAGGGAGAAGGCGGCGACTTCTAATGAGAGGAAGCCGCTCCCTTTGCAGGTTCGAGATGCACACGTACACGACCTCACACCGTTTTTCTCCACGTGGACGCAGATCTCAGACTCCCCGCGGGCTGAGAGCCCGGGTGGCAGGTGGAGTGGGGAGCCCTCCTCCAGGCCCTGCAGGGCCAGGGGCATGTTTGGAGGCGGCTGGACTCGCCCCCTGGTGGCAGGTTGTGCCAGTTCAAACACATCCCGCCAGGCTTCCCAGAGGAAGCGGCGAGGTCTTGGGAAGAAGAAGAGAATTAAGTGACCAACCTCCAGGGTCCACAGGCCTTCTCGCCGAGCACAGCACAGCCCTGGGTAGAGCCTCAAAGGCCACACGGGTCATTGTGGTGGAGCGTCGGGCCTGTAGGTCCCGGCTCAGAGCCTCCTGCTCCCACTCAGTCTGTACAGGCACCGCCTGCAGCTGGGCAGGGACAGGCGGCTGTGGCCGCAGGCTGCTCCGGGCGGCAGGGAGGTGCCCTGCACCAGACCTGCTTCGGTGCCCAGTGCCCACCTCGCTGGACACGGCTTAGTGGGGACCACGCCTGAGCTGCATGTGAAGGACCGGTGGGCTTTGTCTGCGGGACGGAGCCTGAGAGTTTTAAGGGGCGCTCATGACCAGAATGTCTGTCCCCCCCATCTGCCCGCAGCCTCTCGCCGCCAAGTGGCGCCTTCTCTGGCCCGTCTGAATATACCCACCGCGCCCTCCACATGGCCCACGGCCTCTGCCCTCTGCCAGGCACATCCTCGATGCCATTTATTTTGTGAAGACCCTCAGCGGACCTCCCGGTTGTATTTCTGTATAAAGAAAGGAGGGCGGAGTGCGGGGCGGGTAGTGGGGTGTGGGGACAGCTCCCCGCGGCCACCCCAGGCCGCCTGCTTCACCAACACGACCTCCACTGGCTCCTGCCGGTGCCCTGTCCCATCACACACTGGGCTCTGCGTGGAGCGCACGCACACACACATGCACGCGCACATGCATGCACACGCACACATGGAGTGCAGTGCATACACACGTGCACACACGGAGTGCGCACACATACAGTGCACACAGACATGTAGTACGCACACACATGCACACACGTATGCACAGGGAATGCACACATGTGCGTGCACATTGCACACACATGGAGTGCACACGCACATGTACACACACTCATGCGCACACGCGCACACATCTGGGGGAGCGGTGCCGGTCGGCCGCCCCGTGGAGTGCCCCCGCGCAGCGCAGGGCGGCGGAGTCCCCGGTCGGGGAGGAAGGAGTGAGGTGCAGACCGTTTTGGTGACAATACAGACAGTCGGAGGCTGCGCTAGGAACACATTGCACGTCATAAAACCCGTGTTTATTTAGAAAATCTATTCAGAAAGTCTGGAAAGCGTAATAAATACGTGTGCAGGGCCGCCCACCTCAAACACAACCCGCAAGCGAACAGAGGCCTGTAAAC
>NW_005353666.1:1276700-1278282 GCF_000412655.1 Myotis brandtii | reverse complement strand
TTTCCTCGCCGCACGGGGTCCCGTTCCGCTCTCGGGGGCAAACACAGTGTGGTCGGCGCCATGCAGGGGCCCAGCCGCGCCTGGGGGACACACCGCCTAGTGAGCCACACTGGCCAACACTGGCCACCGTCCCGCGGAAGGGGGTCAGCCTCCCGGACACGGACCCTCGAGGCTGGTCAGATCCTCGCAGTCTCACCTGGGACGGAGATGACTCACCCTCGCCCGTCTGACTGGGCGGCAGCGCACACCGAGGGGCGGGCCAGGTTTCTCTCCAACTGGGGGCCCACTGGTGGGGTGACCCCTAGAGGGGTCGTGAAGGGTCCGCGAGGGGGTGGGCTGGAGGCTGAGGTCAGGGTGTGGTTTCCTCAGGACAGAGTCCGGGTGTCTGACCAGGGGGTGCGGTCCGAGGTGTGAGCAGGGCTGTGACTTCCTGCCGTCTGTGCGAATCCTGGGGAGCCTTCCCGGGCACCAGGTTCGGGGAGCCCCGCGCAAGCGTGTGAACTCTCAGACCCCGTCATTCCCACCGAGGGTGCGGCCCCCGCGCCGTCACCTAAGACTTGGGGAAGCTCGGTTTCCAGTGTGGCATCGTCTCTTCTCAGGGACTCCTCGCTGGGGTGGGGGTGGGGGGAGGGAGGGGTCCTCGCTCCGCTCGCAGCTCAGGGCTCTCAGCTCTGGGTCCTGGTAGCGCTCTGGGACCCCCAACAGACACCCACCTGAGGGCGCGGCGGGCAGCTGGGGCCCCGGCAAACAGGACGCGTGACTTGGGTGGGTTTCTAGGAGGGTGAACCCGGGACCTGCAGGCACCCCGGTTCCCCGTTTCTGGTAATAAGTGAAGCAACTCAGACCCAAGCAGACGGGCGGCGGGCGTCACGGAGCCAGGGGAGCACTTTCCACTGAGAAAACAGCAAGGCCAGTGGGCTCTGCGGGAACCGGGCGCCGACGGCCCCCTCCGTCCGCTGCTCGGAGAGAAAGCGCCGTGTGGACCCACATTCATCTGCTGGGTCTGAAGGCCACAGCCCGCGTGGGAGGGGCTTTCCAGCAGCGGCCCCTGTGTGTGCACGTGCATGTGTGCGTGTGTGTGTGTCTGTGCGTGTGCACGCGTGCACGTGTGTGGTACTGGAGCTGAGATTGAAGGACAAAAGAAACAATAAAATATCGTCTTTTTAGGGAAAGCCTGGCTGTGCCCGACAGTCGATCCTGTAGCCTGGCCTGAGCACAGAGGGACGGACAGAGGGACAGACAAGTGACGGTCCTCCTCCGCCCGGCGGGGTGGCTCCCCGGTTGGGCACGAGCTGGAGGAGACGAGGACACAGGCGCTGCCTCCTCCAGCCCCGGGCGGAGCCGTCAGGATTTTATTAACAAAGGGGCGCAGCCTGAGCGCCCGCGTGCACCCGGGACACACGGACTCGCTGACCGAGGACAGACCCTGCAGCAGGCGCAGCACACACAGCTCAGCTTTGGCAAAGGGCATCCCGTGCGGACGCAGCCCCGGCCGTGCCCCCGACCCCAGTGGGCGACAGAGGCCCGAGGTCAGGGTCCCGAGGTCACAGTGTCTCCGGGGACAGGGGAGGGAGGAAGCCGG
>NW_005353666.1:1269716-1276548 GCF_000412655.1 Myotis brandtii | reverse complement strand
GAGCGCAGGCGGTTCTGGGGGTGCCTCCTGCTCAGATCTGCTGCGAGGACACAGCCCGGACCTCGTCACACACGTGGGGCAGCGAGACGAGGCCATCAAGACGTGGGTCGTCGTCAGGGGCCGGGCTCTGCTCCTGTGCCCGTGCCCTCTGTCACCTTCAGCCGCCGGCATCCGGGGCCCTCGAAGCCGGCCCCTCCAGGGAGGCACTGCCATGCCCGCTTCCTCCTACCTGACCACGGCCCTCACGTGGCAGATCCGCCCAGTGAGCAGGTGCCGGGGTGGGGAAGGCCTTCGAGTGCGGTGGCGACAGGAGTCCCTGTGGCCGCCGGGGAAGGGGGCGGCAGGCAGCAGAGCGAGGAGGCGTGGGGAGGGTGCCCTCGGACCCTCTCAGGCTGAAGGGGAAACGCGGGCCCAGTGAAGGCGCCGCGGTCGCTCAAGCAGCGCCCGTGCCCGGGTCCCAGGCCGGTGCCCGCAGCCAGGTGTCGGGTCCTGCTGGCTACAGCCGCGTGGACGTGAGTCTCTTCATGCCCCTGCGCTGGGCCAGGCTGGACGACAGCACGGGCTCCAGCCGCGGGGCCTGGGGCGTCCTGTGGAGGGCAAGGTAGGTGGCAGCCATGGCGCCCTGCAAGGCAAGGGAGAGGCAGTGACCGCGGGGTCTCCGCTCCTGCCAGAGCCAGCGGCGCGGCCTCTGGGCCTCGGTTCCCCCACGTGTGCGGGGCACAGGGCCGCCGCGGGACGCTGAGAGCTGCAGGGACCTTCGGTCTTATCTCTGTGTTCACCTGACACCCACGGCGGCGGCAGCTGCGCTGGTCACTTGGGGTAAATATTCCAGACGCCCACGGGGCCCCAGGCTGAGGTCAACCGCCCCCACTTTGGCAGGCGCCGGCCTGCTCTCGGCCTGCGATGTCCCCACCGCACACTGGCACCCGGCCAGGGCCTGGCCACCTCCCATTGGCCACTTACAAGTTTTTAAAAAATTGGTTTCGGAGAGAGGAAGGGAGAGGGAGAGAGAGAAACATCAACAATGAGAGAATCACTGATGGGCCGTCTCCTGCACGCCCCGCACTGGGGATGTGCCAGGGAACCTATTAGAATATTAGAGGAGAGTGTGTGTGTGTGTGTGTGTGTGTGTGTCGGGGAGGGGGTGGCTGCTGCTTTGTGAATAAAGTTTTACCAAATGAAGCCGCACCCGACTGACCGCGGATCTGCTGTCTCGGATGTTTCTGTGCAACACAGTGGAACGGAGTTGAGACAGAGGCATCCGGCTCGAAACGCCTCAAATATTTACTGTCTGGGCTGTCGGAGAAGTGCAGACCTTTGGTCTAGAATTGAGGACTTTGGGACCAGGAGTTGGCACAGCCCTGATATTCTCTCTCTCTCTCTCTCATGCACTGAAGCTGTGAGATGGAGCAGAAGCTATAACTACTCAGCGTCCTGCACGTGTTGCGTGTATGTGATGAGCTCTGCGCTCTGAATCCTGAGGTGAACGGGGAGGCATCACAGCACCGTTTCGCGCCCCACCCCCCGCCCCCTGCTCCCGGCCTCCTGACACCCGAGTACCTTCACCAGGTGGACGTCCTGCCGGCTGAGCTGGCTCTGGGGCAGGTGCTCTCGGTTCACCACCCACGGGTGTTTGAGGACCTGAAGTGCCGTTAGGCGCTGCTGCGGGTCCACGTGCAGCATCTGGGACACCACGTCCTGCGGGAGCCGGAGGCGGGAGAGGGAGCGAGTGGTCACAGCCGCCCGGGAGCCCTCCCCCCTCAAGGGCAGGCCTGGCCACTGTTCTCCGTCCCAGCTGCCGCCTGCCTTCTAATGGGCTTCCCAGCCTCCATAGTCACGCAAGCCCATTTTTATTTATTTTTATTTTTTTAAATATATTTTTATTGATTTCAGATAGGAAGAGAGAGATAGAAACATCAATGAGAGGGAATCATTGATCAGCTGCCTCCTGCACGCCCCCTACTGGGGATCGAGCCCGCAACCCCAGCATGTGCCCTTGACCGGAATCGAACCTGGCACCCTTCAGTCCGCAGGCCGACGCTCTGTCCACTGAGCCACACCAGCCAGGGCACGCAGGCCCAATTCTAAAAATATCAGCTTCTCTCTGTCTCTCTCTGTCACACACACATCCCATGGGCTCTGCTACACCAAGGCCGTAGAACATGTGAAAAGGGCTATAACGTGTTTTTGCCAAAATCTTTTTTAGCTGAGCAGCTTTGAAAACAATCTTGCTGATGAAACATCCGCGTTGTGGGCGTGAAGGGGTCCCTGGCTCGGGGGCAGATGGATGGCTGCTCTGAGCGCCCTCCCCGAGAAGCCCCGGCGTGAGCTCACCTTGGCCGCCTCCGAGACGGAGTCCCAGTTCCCCCCGGACAGCGCGTACTTCCCGCTGCCGATCCGCGCCAGGATCTCCTCCGGAGTGTCGTCCGGCCCGTTAGCAAAAGGGGTGAATCTGCGTAACGAGAGGGTGTATGGGGTGAGGCCGCGTGATCTCAAAGTTCACAACGGAATCCTGCCTTTTGGTTGTTAAAATGGCCTTTCCTTAGCCCGGCCGGCATGGCTCAGTGGTTGAGCATTGACCTAGGAGCCAGAGGTCACGGTTCGATTCCCGGTCAGGGCACATGCCCGGGATTTGCCCTCGACCCCCCAGTAGGGGATGTGCAGGAGGCAGCTGATCCATGATTCTCTCTCATCATTGATGTTTCTGTCTCTCCCTCTCCCTTCCACTCTGAAATCAATAAAAATATATATTTAAAAACAGCCGTTTCTTCCCCATTGTGCTCCAAATCCAGCATTCATGGTAAAGCACAATTTACTTCTGAGTGCTCCGTCCACGTCCTCACTCGGTCACGGCCGGGGTCAGCGGGGCAGGTGAGCCAAGCTCCGTGGACCCAGCACGAGCTTTCCTGGACCACTTCTGGCTTCCCTGGCGACAGGGCACAATAGTGGTCGGCCCCCTGGCTCGGTCTCCATGGTGACAGCGTGATATGATGGGTGAGAGCTGGAGACTTGAGGTCTGAGGGACCCCTGGTTCATCTATCACCGACTCTGGGTTCTCTGACAAATTATTTTTGGGCTTCAGTTGCAACACGGGTAGAATCATGGGCTCACAGGGACCTCAGTACCACAGGCGAACACGCAGAACATGCGTGCTCAATGTGTGCTCAGTGCGTGCCCACCGTGAATGCGCGACGGTGTGCACTGTCCCCTGGAGTGTAGAGCAGGGCCCACGGGTACCCGCTCTCCGAGCAGGGGGTTCTGGTAGCTCTCACAGCCAGGCCGTGACCTCAGCCCAGGGACCCGGCAGCGTGAGGCCAGGGAGCCCGGCCCCCTCCTCCCTCCGGCGCTAGTCACCGATTTACGAGGAAATCCTCGTCAGGCCGGCCCCTTCGTCCTCGCGAGGCCCCGTGTCCGTTTTGCGGCCGTAAATAGGATGGGTGGCCCCTCCACTCGAGTATTTATTCGACTTGAAACGCTGGGCACCAGGGGGTGAGGATTCTAGACTCCATGCTGGAGGAGCCTCAGACACCACACAGCGTTTGCCTCTCATTCAAAGGGAGGGAGCGCAGGCCCGGGGGTCAGCAGTCAGCCGGCAGCTGAGCTCGAGAGGGAGACACGACCCACACCTCCGGGTGCCTGGTCCCGGAAACTGGTCCCCGCACGTCTGACGGCCACAGCGGCCACAGCGGCCACAGCGGCATGAGCGGCTGCCTACCGCCTGGTACTGTCTGACCAGGCCTTCATGGGCGCTTCCTGGCTCAAGAGGACGATTTTAATTTTACTTGTTTTTATTTTTGTTAATCCTCACCCGAGGACATTTTCCCATAGATTTTTAGAGAGTGGAAGGGAGGGGGAGAGAGAGAGAGAGAGAACATTGATGTGAGAGAGACACATGGATTGGTTGCTCTGCAAGCGCCAGACCAACCGGGGCCAGAGAGGGGGCCTGAAACCAGGTGCATGCCCTTGACCGGGATCGAACCTGCGACCCTTCGTCTGCAGGCCGCCGTCAGGAGCATGATTTTAGCCCTAACCAGTTTGGCTCAGTGGATAGAGCGTCGGCCTGCGGACTCAAGGGTCCCAGGTTCGATACGGTCAAGGGCATGTACCTTGGTTGCGGGCATATCCCCAGTAGGGAGTGTGCAGGAGGCAGCTGATCGATGTTTCTCTCTCATCGATGTTTCTAACTCTCTTTCTCTCTCCCTTCCTCTCTGTAAAAAAATCAATAAAATATGTTAAAAAAAAAAAAAGAGCATGGTTTTAAGGAGCGGATGTGTGGACACTTTCAGGGAGTGGCCCTGTGGTGGCAGGATGTGGGCGGAGGCCCGAGGCCTGGGTGTCGGTGGGTGAGCGGGGCCTGCAGCCCAGGCCCCTAATCTGGAGGGACCTCCTGGAGGAGGCGTGGCCCAGGGCCCTGCCTGCTTCTCGCTTCTCCTGGAAGGGCCTGAGGGAGCCCGAGGTTCGCCCACACCCGGGCCCCGGGGACAGGGCCAGCCTGCAGGCCCGTGGTGGATGTGGACGTAACGCCCGGGCGCTGGCACCGGCAGGTCTGCTCACCCCGCCAGCATGGTGTACAGCAGGATGCCCAGGCTCCAGATGTCACAGGCCGCGTCATAGCCTTGCCGCTTCAGGACCTGGGGGACAGACGCCACAGGTGAGCACTGGGCGGGGACAAGGCAGGCCTCGGCGCACTGCTCCCGTGGGACCGGATCCCGCAGCGTGGGGACGGGTGTCGTTCATTCAGGCAAAGCCACCCCAACGCGCTCCACGGCTCCCCAGAGGCCAGCCCCTCCGGGAGCCACAGACCGAGGAGGGAGCATCGAATTGTTAAGGCAGAAGAAGACGGGTGTCGTTCATTCAGGCAAAGCCACCCCAACGCTCTCCACGGCTCCCCAGAGGCCAGCCCCTCCGGGAGGCACAGCCTGCGGGGCACAGGCTCGCAGACCGAGGAGGGAGCATCGCATTGTTAAGGCAGAAGAACTGCTACATGAAGGTCAAATAGAACGTGACACCGACGCCCCAACCGCCTGAGGAGCGGCGCTGAGTGCCGGCCACCACCTCCACCTCCAGAACCTCTGCGTCTCCCCAACCTCAGCCCCTCTCACCCTCAGCCCCCGGGCCCTGCCCGCCCGCCCTCTGTGCCTCTACCCTGAGGAACTGTATTAAAGGGTCGCGGCATTAGGAAGGTTGAGAACCACTGGCTTAAATGCAGGTCAAATAGAACGTGACACCGACACCCCAACCGCCTGAGGAGCGGTGCTGAGTGCACTCGCGCTGTGCCAGCCGCCACCTCCACCTCCAGAACCTCTGCGTCTCCCCGACCTCAGTCCCTCTTACCCTCAGCCCCCAGGCCCTGCCTTCGCACCCTCTGTGCCTCTACCTGACCCTCCAGGTACCAGACAGGGTCACCCTCTGTGCCTGGCCCATCTCCTCCTATAATGTCCTCCAGGCGCGCCTGTGTCGCCTGGGGCGGGATGTCCCTCCCTGAGGCTGGGCCATGTCCTGTCGGGCTGTGGACGGACCACACACGGTGCTCCCTTCAGCCCTCGTGACCCCCGGGCGGCTCCCACCCGGGGCCACTGTGTCACGCTGCTGCGAGCAGGCGGGCAGAGTCAATAAACGGATAAAATAAGCCGTGTCTGAGCAGGTCAGTGGCCCTTCCTTTGGATTGTGTGCGAGGCCGCCACACCCTGCCCCTCTCGCTCGGGAGCTCACCTCGGGGGCCACGAAGTTGGCCGTGTAGCAGGGCGTCATCAGCAGCCCGTTCTCGGCGCGCAGCTGCTTGGCGAACCCGAAGTCGCAGATCCGGATGGACTCGGGGTTCCCGGACTCGTCCACGTACAGGATGTTGCTCGGCTTCAGGTCCCGGTGCACGACCTGCAGAGGCAGGAGGGACCGCCTAACAGGGGGGAGCCCTTTACTCTGAGCAGCCCTGCAGCAGGGCAAGGCAGCCCCCCCTTCCACACTGACTCGCACCCGAGGAGCCCCCGCAAGCCCCTCTGGCGGTGAGTGAGATCTGAATGAATAACAAATGGGCAGCGATGCTGGACACGGGGCGGCTCAGGGGCTGGGAGACAGGAGGTGTGGCGACTGCCCTGGCCGGTGGCGGATTTGATCCCGTCAGGGCGCGTACAGGGGGCAACGGATCGATGTTTTTCTCTCACAGTGATGTTCTCTCTTTCCTCTCCCTTCCTCTCTCTCTAAAAATCAATAATAAAGACATATCCTTGAGTGAGGATTTTTTAAAAAAGGAAATGCGGTGAGTTCAGGTAACCTGAATATAAAGGTTTCTGAAGATGAATATTTGTGCCTGGCCAGCGTGGCTCAGTGGTTGAGTGTTGACCTATGAGCTAGGACAGGGGTCCTCAAACTTTTTAAACAGGGGGCCAGTTCACTGTCCCTCAGACCGTTGGAGGGCCGGACTATAGTTTAAAAAAAAAACTATGAAAAAATTCCTATGCACACTGCACGTATCTTATTTTGAAGGAAAAAAAAAACGGAAACAAATACAATATTGGCCAGCGTGGCTCAGTGGTTGAGTGTTGACCTATGAGCTAGGAGGTCATAGTTCAATTCCCGGTCAGGGCACATGCCCGGGTTGTGGGCTCGATCCCCAGTGCGGGGTGTGCAGGAGGCAGCGGATCAGTGATCCCCATCATTGATGTTTCTCTCTCTCTCTCCCTCCCTGAAATCAATAAAGATATCTATATAAAAAGAGGGCTATTTGCCTCATGCCCAGTGCATCCCGCAGGGTTAGGTGTCACTGCACCAGGGATTTCAGACACAGGAGGCCACATGCACAGCTCTGCTCCCCTCGCCCCGCCCCCAGCCCCCC
>NW_005353666.1:1268522-1269626 GCF_000412655.1 Myotis brandtii | reverse complement strand
GCAGCTCCCCGCCGCGCATCAGCTCCGTCACCAGGTACACGAACTGCCCCTCGTCGTAGACCTGGGCCGGGAGGGCGCAGGGGTCAGTGCTGCGTCCCCCACGGCCACCCCACCCCGGGCATGCTTGTGCCCGGGAGAGAGGGACAGCTCGGGGCGGGGGGGGGGCTCCCGGACGTGAAAGCAAGGCTGGTGTAGAATGAGGGCAGGGCCAGTCCCCTCACTCGGGCGCGGCTCTGAGGACAGAGCCAGCGTGAATGACCTGAGCCGGGCAGGAATGACAGCGAGGCGGGAGCTCACGCCTGCTCGCCGAGGCTCCTGCTGGGATGAGTCCTGACCTCCTGTCCCCCCGCACCGCCCCCCGCAGACATGTAGACACTGAACACGTGGAGGTTGCACATAGCTCGCAGCAGGCCCAGGGCGGCGGGTGCCGACGCTCCGTGCACCTGGCACCTGGGGGTGTGGACGGCAGGTTCTGACCCGCAGGTCCGGGCAGAGCTCCGCCCTGCGTCTCTGACAAGCCCACGGGCCTCTGTGCCAGGACAGGACTCGGAGCAGCCGGACCCCTCGGTCCAGACAGGCAGGGGCGGTGAGCTGACTTCGCCCCCTGGGGCAGCTTCCCCCGAGGAAGGTGAGAGACAGGGGGCTCCCCTCGCCCCGGCCTTCCCACTCTGGGTGTCTACGCCCCCCGTGCACCCGGTCACCCTGCACAGGCCGAGCATCAAGGAGAAATGGACGGGAACGGAGCACCCTAATGCACTCACGTCCTTGAGGGTGATGATGTTGGGGTGCTGGCCATACCGCAGCAGGATCTCGATCTCCTCCGAGGGGTCCCTCCTGCTCTTGTCGATGATCTGGAACAGACCGTGGTGCCGTGAGGCTCTCGGACAGACAGCGCCAGAGGCCGGAACCTTCCCAACCCCCGCTCCCCGGGACCAGGCCAACCGCCTGGGAATTCTTGGCACCCCCCCCACCCCTGCTCCGAGGACATGGGGTGTGGGCACCGGCTCTCAGGGAAGTTCTGGGCCCAGGAGGGCAAGGAGCTTCCTGTGTCCTTGGACCAGCTCGTGGCCACACATCCAGACACGTCCGGTGACCATGGCCCCA
>NW_005353666.1:1266929-1268481 GCF_000412655.1 Myotis brandtii | reverse complement strand
AGGTGGGCTGGGTGGGCGGGGGTGGGGCCGAGCATCCTGTCGAGAATGTACAGCGCATCCTCTCCCAGACACTAGGTTACCGTGTGGCAGGAAACTTCGCTGTCACCCACACTGACCCACCAGGAAACTCAGGAAACCGACATTTTGTATTTCCCGATCCAACACTTAATACAGCAACAAGGACAGAGCGAGAGCTCCTATGGGGGTGACAGGCTGGGTGGCGGACACTGTCACTGTTCCCGAGGGCTGATCGTGCGCCACGACCGCCGCGTGAGGCTTGGCCCGGGCTGCCGTCAAGCCTGCAGCTATTTCTTTGACTTGATTCTTGGGGGCTGTATCCACGTCCCCTCCCTCCCCCTCTGTTCCTCCCTTTGCCAATCGCTACACCTGCCCCCAACGCTACATCCCCAAACGCGGGTGCCCAAGCTACCGCTCCAGCGTGGGACACCCACAAAGTGCCCCAGGGGGTCGGTGCCTCGATGGTGACTAGGGCTGAAAACATGCGTGATTTGCAAAATGAAGTTCAAGTGGGGACCTAGCATCAGAGTAAGGGGAACCCTGTCGTGTGGGAGCCTAGGAGGTGGAGGGCGGGGCCGGGCAGGTGGGTGCAGGCAGCTGCCGGGGCCCGGCGCCCGCACTCAGCACTGCCCAGCATGGCCTCACCTTCACAGCGTACTCGGCGTCCGTGGCTCTGTGCACGCACCGCTTGCACACGGAGTAGGAGCCCACCCCGATGTCCTCCTTGACCTCGTAGCCGTCGGAGAAGTGGACGTTGTCCCCGTGCAGCTGCTGCGGGATGGAGGCAGGGCCCTCAGCTCTAGTGGGATGGGGGGGTGCAGGGGGGAGGGGAGGGGCACACAGGGCAGGCGCAATGGGGTCCAGGCTGTGCGCCCCAACCCTGAGGCCGGGGGACGAGGCCCTCAGAGCTCTCTCATGGGGGAGGCACATAGCACAGGCATAAAGGGGGGTCTGAATTGTGCGCCTCAACCCGGAGGCCGGGAGGGGCGAGTCCTCTGGCCAAGGCCACAGAGTTAGGACGACGGTCCCCATCGGACCCCAGCCTCCCCCGCCTCTCGGTCACGACCCTTTCAGATACCGCGGGGCTGGCGGCTGGAGGCCAGTTTCCCCAGCAGTGGAGGGAGAATCTGGGAGCAGGAGGGGACAGCGCCCGGGAGGCCCAGCGTGGGGCTCAGACGCTGCGTCCCGCACGCGTGTCTGCGTGTCGACATCTAAGTGGAAATCTGACCCCATGAGGGCCCGTCACCACCACGTACAAGCGCCGAGGCTGGGCGCCCCCTCCCAGCCAGCGCCCCCTCGGACATCCTGCTCTCTTCCCCAGAGGGCGGCGGGGAGAGAAACGTGGAGCCCAGCGCCCCACGCGCCCCAACTGCGTTAGACGCAACGTCATCATGGTTTCTGCGTGGAGTCCTCCCTGTCCGGTTGGGTTTATAAGGGAGGAAACTACAAAAAGTCACCTTCCTGACCTCCCACAGGCACATCTCATGGCAGGGACGTGGCTCCCACACCCGGAGCCGCCTCCTGGGTCCCGGGT
>NW_005353666.1:1265172-1266651 GCF_000412655.1 Myotis brandtii | reverse complement strand
GGCAGTGTGGGGGCAGCGTGGGGGGTGGGGACAGTGTGGTGTGTGCATGTGGTGGGTGTGCAGTGTCGTGGTGCCTGAGGAGCCTCGCTAAACCCTGCAGCAGAGCTAACACAACTCTGAGGCTGGTTGCTGGTGAGGGTCTTGGTGCCCCGGGGGGCAGCAGGAGGGCCCCGACAGAACTCAGGACCACCCCGTGCCACGGCTCCTCGTGAGCAGCACCACAATCTGCTTCCTCCCCGTCCCTGAGCCGCCGCCACCGGGTCAGGAGCTGCCCGCCCAGCCCGGGAGGCTGCAGGTCTGCCCGCAGCTCGCACCCGCGTGCCATCGTGGCTGGAACGGGCTTCACCAGCAGCCTCAACCACGGAACGAGTGCGGCCCCGTCCCAACTTGGCGCACTCGGTGCCTTGTATCTGACCAGCTATTGGCTTCCTGCTTCTCTTTTAAAATCACATAAGTCCTCTCTGAAATCAATAAAAATAATATTTTAAAAAAATCACAATTTCAGCTTCCATCGTAGTAAGAAGAGAACCCTGTACACACTCCCCGGGACCCCCAGGAGCTGACTCATCCTCGAGGATCACAGCACGGATCACAGCACCGTGACTTGCAGAGGGAGCGACCGGATCTGATGATGGAGAGACCTTCGGAGGGACCGCAGGCGGCGACCTTGGAAGCTACTCTTCCATTCCGTGCGCCGAGACCCCGCGGCTGGTGGAACCTCCGACAGGGTTTCCGTTTGGCTCGAGTCAGTTCCGTCCTTCACAAATCTGTGCACCTAACTGCCCCCCCCCCCTAATGAAACGAGGGGTCGTGTCTCCAGGTTCTGCCCTGTGCCAGCCTGTGTGTCCGTCTGAAAGGGAGGCCACTGGACTGGCACCTCAGACCAAGAAGTGGGGGGCTGGGGTCTCCAGGAGCCTGGATGAACCCCCAACAGAACGGACCACGATTTCCCGTGAAGGCGCCTTGAGCCCGGATTCTCGGGTCAGGTAGGCGGACCCGCCATCGGCAAGGACCCAGGGTTACACCCGCTCGCTGCGGCCGGCACGCACCCGTGGGCGTCCGGGCCGTGAACTCGGGGTCGAAGTGGAAGGTGTCCTCGGGCCGGCCCACCGCGGGCTTGAAGGGCGGCTTGATGTCCTTCCGGTACAGCTTCTGCGGGAAAGCGAGATGGTGAGCAGAGGGGTCGTGTCTCCAGGTTCTGCCCTGTGCCAGCCTGTGTGTCCGTCTGAAAGGGAGGCCACTGGACTGGCACCTCAGACCAAGAAGTGGGGGGCTGGGGTCTCCAGGAGCCTGGATGAACCCCCAACAGAACGGACCACGATTTCCCGTGAAGGCGCCTTGAGCCCGGATTCTCGGGTCAGGTAGGCGGACCCGCCATCGGCAAGGACCCAGGGTTACACCCGCTCGCTGCGGCCGGCACGCACCCGTGGGCGTCCGGGCCGTGAACTCGGGGTCGAAGTGGAAGGTGTCCTCAGGCCG
>NW_005353666.1:1261263-1263976 GCF_000412655.1 Myotis brandtii | reverse complement strand
GCACTAACAGACCAGTCACCTCCGTGACCGGCAGCCGTGCCCTGACCCGGGCCTCAGGCCCTTCCGCGTTGTAAGTCGGCGAGTCCTGTTCACGTGGGCTGCACGGTGATGCCGAGCACATTAGACATTAGAACTGGGAAGCGTCGCGGCAGCTATGTCATCGCTTCGTTGAACAATAGTGAAGCCGCCAAGAACCCAGCACCGTGAGCGTCTGTGACTTCCCCTGGGAGTAACTGTGATTCCCAAGCAGCACAGGGGGCTTTTGGCACCGACGTTCTCCTTTGGGGTCTCGTCCTGGGGGTCTGGGGGAGGAGGGCCTCGCACGCCCAGGTGGGGGCCTCAGGCCCCTGGGGAAGGCGGGACCCCAGCTGGGAGCTGTCCCCCAGAAATGCCGGCCTCCCCCCCACCATGGGTCACATGCCCACCTCCCCCCTCGGCTTTGCCGAGGAACTAGTGTAGCTTTAGAGCAAGTGCAGGTCCATTCCCCCTTCAACCTTAAAGGAACTGAGGCGATCACCCCAAAGCCAGAGTGTCGTCCACGCTGGGAGCCTGGGAACTCCTCTCGCGGGGCCTCCTCCACGGCCCCCCTCTCCATTGGGCACGTCACCCACAAACACCGCAGCCTCAGGGGCTCCGGCTTCTGTAACAGCCACGTGTCCCCTCGCAGGGCTGAGCGAGGCGCTGTGAGGACAGCAGCCTTGGGGGCCCCCCTTCACTCACAGCGAGCCCCTCCCTGACACTGACGGGGTCCCCACTCCCAGCCCCGCCCTCGGCCCCCCCCTAGGAGCTCGGCCCACGTCCTGCCCACACGGACCCGGGGCGGGTGGACGATGCCATGCAGGGCAGTGGCCCTGGGTTAGAGTCTGTGGGGATTCTAAGGGCAAACCCCTCCGTGTGGTGAACGAGCCCCCGGGACGAGGAGGGAGGAACGTGTGCACCTGCCCACAGGTGAGAGGAAGGGGACCCCTCCGTGGTCTCTGAGCCCAAGCCTCGCCCTCTGACCCCGTCAATCATCACATCCCCAGGCCCGGCCACTGGACACCCTGCAGCACCCTTCCTGGCGGAGAGCCTGTGGGTGGACGGTCCCTCGGGGCCCCTCAGGGTGGCCGCCCTGTATCCCCCGTGGCATCGCCGCCAACGCCTGCTAAGGCCCCTGGTGCTGAGGCCCGAGGACCCCGGTGCGAGGAGGAGCTGACGGGGTGCAGCCACGGGGGCGGCTCCTACTCACTTGAGGATGAGGCCCATGGTCTCCTTCCGGTCCTTGCCCTGGAACGGCAGGGACCCCGTGAGCATCTCGAACTGCAGAGACAGAGCAGGGAGGCGCTCAGACCCGCAGAGAAGGTTCTGGAAGGGCCGTGCTGTCCCGGGGAGGGGACAGGCCCTCACCACGAGCATACAGCCCTCACCATGAGCACCCGCCCTCACCACAAGCACACAGCCCTCACCATGAGCACCTGCCCTCACCATGAGCACCCTGCCCTCATCATGAGCACCCGCCCTCACCATGAGCACCCGCCCTCACCATGAGCACACAGCCCTCACCATGAGCACCGCCCTCACCATGAGCACACAGCCCTCACCATGAGCACCGCCCTCACCATGAGCACACAGCCCTCACCACGAGCACCCCGCCCTCACCATGAGCTCCCCGCCCTCACCACGAGCACACAGCCCTCACCACAAGCACCCGCCCTCACCATGAGCACCCGCCCTCACCATGAGCACGCCGAAGGACCACCAGTCAGCGCTCTGCGTGTGGCCCCGCCGGTTCACCACCTCGGGCGCCATGTACTCGATGGTCCCGCAGAACGAGTAGGCGCGCGTGTCGTGGTCGATGGCCTCCTTGCTCAGCCCGAAGTCTAGGGAAACAGCCGCGGCCCTTCTCAGTCTCGGAGGCCCAGCCGAGGCTTCCGTGGCATTTCTGTGAATTCTGCCCACTGGGCATCCCGGCCACCCACTCTGTCTGCCCGACTCAACCCCCGCGGACGCCAGCGCCGCCCACCCACAGGCGCTCCCCGGGCAACCGTCTTCAGAAGCCACAGATTCAGGAGCCCTGGAACGTGTCAAGAAATTGTACTTCTGCCGGCCAGCGTGGCTCAGTGGTTGAGCGTCGACCTTCAATTCCGGTCAAGGGCACATGCCCAGGGTGCAGGCTCAATCCCCAGTGTGGGGCGTGCAGGAGGCAGCCGATCAGTGATTCTCTCTCTTCATTGATGTTTCTCTCTCTCCCTCTCCCTTCCTCTCTCTGAAATCAATAAAATATATATATTTCTAAAAAGAAATTGTACTTCTTAGTGACCACCATGAAGTCCCCAGGAGACCTGATTTCTAACAGCCCACACGGGCCAGCAGAGGGCCTGACAGCACGGGGCCACTGACCAGACAGCAGGCGGGGTTTGCTGGGAGGGAAAGGAGGGAGGAGGGAAGAGGAGGAAGGAGCGAGGAGGGAATAGGAGGGAGGAGGGAGGAGAGGGCAGGGAGGAGGAGGAGAGAGGAGGGAGAGAGAGATAGAAACATCCTCTCTTCTCCACCTCCCGCGGCGGGAGATTCTCAGGGCCGGGGGAGGCCCTCACTCACCTGTGACCTTGATGTGGCCCTCTTCGTCCAGGAGGATGCTGAGGGGAGAGCAGAGGCTCTGTCAGCGCCCGGCAGGTAGGCACGTGGGGGGCACGGCACCCAGGGACCCCCAGGCCGCCCGGGGGCAGTCTCCGTG
>NW_005353666.1:1257724-1258149 GCF_000412655.1 Myotis brandtii | reverse complement strand
ATAACTAAGATGTTTCCATCTTTGCTTTTCGGTGACACCTAATCTTGGCCCAGAAATGAGCAGCTTTCGCCATGAACCCTCACTAGTCCTCACTGACATCTTTTCTCCTGCAGCCCCGCCACGACGTATGATCTTTCTAACTATAAAGATCCCAACGGCCTGTAAAGAGAGCGAGAGCAGGGCTCAGGGCTCCCGGCCGGGACCCCCGGCTGCACTCGCTAGAGGAGGGGCGCCGAGGTCACGGGACGCTGCTCCCCCCGTGGGACACGCAGGCAGGGCCTGGCGATGGCGTGACCGGCTATTCACACCTGCAGCAGCGACGCGTGTTGTGCTGGTGGTGACGTCAGAGGCCATGAGTGGGTGTGGGACCAGCAGGTGAGGGTGTGCCACCCGCCTGCCCACCTGACCTGCGGCCACGGCCCTGG
>NW_005353666.1:1252140-1257238 GCF_000412655.1 Myotis brandtii | reverse complement strand
CCCTGGGCTCCGCCGGCCTCCCCGGGACCAGGTCCGAGCGCTGGGAACCGGTGCAGCTCAGCGTGAGCCCCACTGTGTCCGGGCACCACCTAGGGCAGCAGGTGGAACTGCTCATCCCACCTGGATCCCTGCCTGGGCGGTGCCGGCAGGAGGAAGCCCCGCCCACTCCTGGGGAGACCTCCGTGGAAACTGAACCCTGAGCAGGGGCTGCAGGGGCGGGGAGGGGGGCTGGCAAGCAGGGGCGAGGCCTGTGCCCACGTGGCCCACTCACTTCTCGGGCTTCAGGTCCCTGTAGATGATGCCCAGGCCGTGCAGGTGGTCCAGCGCCAGGGCCAGCTCCGCCAGGTAGAACTTGACGTCCTCCTCCGTGAACATCACCTGCGAGCAGAGAGCAGGGCGAGCCGAGCTGGCGGCTGGTCGGTTTATCAACGCTCTGCCAAGGGGACCCAGCTCAGCCCCGCGAAGTCCACACCCGGCAGGTCCTGCTCTGCACACGCCCCCCGCCCCTCTCTGCCCCCCCGCAGGCGATGCCTCTGGCGCCCACAGCGGAAACAGGTCTATTTATAGTTTCAGGTCAGGGAAGGCGAAGAGCGAGCCTACAGAGCTGACGCCATCGGCGCCTGGACCTCCTCCCGGGTGCTCGCCCGCAGGTCACCAGCTCCGTCTCCCGGGCTTTGCATTTCAAAGGAGCTTCTGATGTGAACGCGTGAGGTTTAACACAGCCCAGCGCGAGGCGGCGAGGAGCTGACACCACGCCTGGCGCACGCTTCTCCCCCTCTCCTTGGCCACCTTCACGGATTCACGCAAACTGGCGGCGGCTGCCTGCCCAGAGGGCGACGGGCTCCACCCAGGACGACACTCCGTGGTGCGGGGTCAGCTGAGCGCCCCGAGCCGGGGACAGGGGGCGCGTGGGTGTCGGGGCACCCGATTCAGGCTGGGACATCACACACGTCAAGGTCATCGGGCCGCCAGGACACTCCCCGGTCCCCAGGGTGTCAGAGCAGCAGGTACTTGTCGTGGCTGCTGGGCAGGGAGCCAGAGCGGGCGGGGACACTGTCCACATTCACCCCGAGATCAAAGTCCCGACCGGAGCCCAGAACTCCCTCTGAGGGCGACACGAATCAGCCCCAGCGTGCTCAGCGTGAGCAAGGGCGCAGCGTTCGGCCGCGGGGACCGGAGGTGACTGTCAGGCTCACACAGACCAACACCTCGCTTCACACAGGGCACTCCCAGTGGGGCAGGGACCGTGCCCACAGCCTGGCAGGGACCCTGGTGCTACCGCCCTCCCTCCAGCCTCTGGGATCTCCCACTCTGCCTTCGTGTTCCACCAGCTCCCAATTTCTTTCCTAAACGGTCACCACATTCACGGGCTTCCTCACAGCAGCTCCGAGGCTGCCCAGCTCCCCTGACCTGACTCCACCCTGTACATAGAGCAGGTGCTCAGAGGGCAGACTTCTCCGCTAGGCCAGTTCTCCCGGCATCACCCGTGGTGCCAATGACAAAACACAGAGCGTCTCCACAGAAACAAAACACCCTGCAGCAGGCTCTGCAGTGACCACCACAGAAGGGACCAGACACCTCCTCCAGGAGGGACCACACACCTGGCCCAGGAGGGACCACACACCTCCTCCAGGAGGGACCACACACCTGCCCCAGGAGGGACCACACACCTGCCCCAGGAGGGACCAGGCACCAGGCGCGAAGGACAGCTGCTCTAGGAGGGCTTTTGCCAGAACTGGGTGTGATCTGTAGCCTCAGGCTTTGAACTATACTGCAAGCAGCCCCATAGGTCACTGCCATTGCCCGAGGGACCACCAGGAAATGAAGGGAGAGAGCCCACCCCCCCCACCGCGCCCCCGGCTCTCCCTCCCTCTGTCCCTGAGTCCCAGACAGAAAGGGACAGCCCACGACCGGCGAGGGCGGGCTTACCTCCTTGGAGAGCCGGGTGAAGAGGTCCCCTCCGCGCAGGAAGTCCAGGATCAGGTAGAGCTTCCCCTCCGTCTGGAAGGCTGTGAAGGGGAGAGCGAGCGGTCAGCAGTCCGGCCTCGTGGTCCCTGGGGTGGCCGTGTCCTCGGGTCAGTCTCTGCGGCTCCAAGGATCCTGTGTCGCGACCCTGTGACCTGGGTCACTTCACAAATGGAGGGAGCGGTGGGAGCCAGCGGCCGGGAGGACGTGGGGAGGGGCCGATATTAGCGAGCTCTCCTGCTTCTGTCACTTCTTAGGGTCTGGCTATTCTCTCTCCCTCCCCTCCTCCCCTCCTGCTTTAACCACAAAGGGGCCGGGGGACACAGGGAGAAAGGCACTGGCAGTCCCTGTGCGGCTGCTGTTGCCACAGTCAGGCTGGGCCTGGGGGACGAGGGGTCTCTCTCTGCTGGGGGTGGGGGGCGGGGAGAGAGGTGGGGGCGATGCTCTGACAACGGTGGGTGGAGCCTCCTTTCCTTCCCACGGAATTGCATTCTCTCTGGCTCGGGGCTCGAGGGCACCCACCCTCCGATGCCCTCTTTTACGGCAGCGCAGTGACCCGCTGGGTGGCTATTCGACATCATGTCAGTGGTACGGGCGCTCCGGGTTTGATCACAGCGCCACGATTATGGGTGCACTGCTTGTGCCTCAGTCACGGGCCACAGACATAGCTCCGCCCACCATTTAGCCAGGGTGCCCAGCCAAATGGGCTGACCGTGCACACAAGGGCCAAGAGAGACCGTCCGTCCGGCCGGTGGGGCTCAGTGTCTGAGCATCGACACATGACCCAGGAGGTCACGGTTCGATTCCCCGTCAGAAGAGATAAAAAGGCAGAAAACTGACAGGAGGTGTATGGCCCAGCAGGTAAGTGGCGTTGGGCAAATTATTTGATTTGATCCTCAGTTTTGTCTTCTGAAAAATGGAAATAATAACCTACTTTGCAGGGCAGTTTAAAATGCTTGAAGCAGGAGCCACTTAAAATGCAGGAAGTGTTACCATCTCTGCTTTACATAAACTACTGCGTCACAAAGCACTTTATTTTAAAACAACACAAAAATGTCATCGGTTTGGCCCCATTCTAGGCCAAGGGACTTTTTTTAACCACTTAATCAATGACAATAATCTATATATATAAAAGCCAGTAGCTATGATGTGCACTGACCATCAGGGGCCAGACGCTCAGTGCGAGAGCAGAAACCACAGGCATGGAAACATGGAACAGACTGATGAATGTCAGAGCAAAGGAGGAAGGGGGGAGGGCGGGAAGAGATTAACCAAAGGTCTTATATGCACACTAGAGGCCCAGTGCACAGATTTGTGCACTGGTGGGGTCCCTCGGCCTGGCCTGTGGGGACTGGGCCGAAACCAGCAGTCCGACATCCCCCGAGGGGTCCCGGATTGCGAGAGGGTGCAGGCCAGGTGCACAAATCTGTGCACCAGGCCTCTAGTTAAAGAGTAATAATGTATAGCCACCTCACAGTAGGCCTTCGAGAGAAAAATAAGGCACTTGCTCCTTTTGAGAAAACGAGTGCTGAGCGACTCGGAGGGGGCAGGGGGACTCGGGGCCCTCTCTGACTCTGGCTCCTCCTCAGTGCCCGTTTGGGGGTGCTGCCCCTGGTCCCCAGAGCAGTGGCTTTATCTTGTTTTTCACTGTATTTACCGTAGTGCAGCTTCACGATGAAGGGGTGGTTCACCTCTGCCAAGATGTCTCTCTCCATCTTCGACCTGACGCGGTCCCGAACTGCGGACAGAAACCGGGCTCACACAGGCAGGCCCGGCCCAGGGACTCGGCACCAAACACTGCCGTGAGTCACCCCCAACTCCTCGTCACAAGCATGGCACACGTGCACAGAGTGGAACTAGAGGGATGATGACCAGGAGGTCCCGCAATCGCTGGTATTTGTGCACACGCTCTCTCTCCACACACACACACACACACACACACACACACACTAGCCAGAAATCTGACTCTCACCTGCCGGCCGACACCATGACCCCCAGGCCCAGCACCTCCTGGGAATAAGGACAATCTCCTATACAACCAACCGGACGGCCACCCCTAGGGCATTAGCTCTCATGCCATGATCTCACCGAACATCCTCCCCAAACCCCATGTCATTTACAGCGGGTTTTCCCGACCTAGGAAGCTCTCAAGTTCACACATCGTTGTTCCTTTGTTCTCTCTCTCTCTCTCTCTCTCTCTCTCTCTCTCTATCTCTCGCTTTGTTAATCTTTACTCAAGGATACTTTCCCATTGGTTTTTAGAGAGAGTGGAAGGAAAAGGGAGAGACAGAGAGAACCATCAATGTGAGAGAGTCACATCGATTGGTTGCCTCCCGCAAACCCCCGACTGGAGCCGGGGGTCGAGCCTACAACCTGTCTTCTGTCACCCGAGGTGGGTCCTCTTCTGGGGAAAGTCCCTGTCCCATCGGCCTGTCCAGCCCCCATGCCCTGGCCCCGTGACGTGACCGGGAGGCAGGGTGGACAGAAGGGGACATGTGCTCCTGCACCCCTCGCCGCCTCCCTGCAGAGCGCGGCCTTGGTGCCGGGTAAGAGACTCTGAAACCCTCCGGGATCGATGTCCTTGTCACCGCGTTCAGATCCGCTTGGAATGTAATGAGCCTGTTCAGTCACACGCCTGATCGTGAATGGAAACCAGGGACACGTGAGCCTGGGGCACATTCCAGCTGCCCAGGGGCTATAGTCACAGTGGGAAAGCAAGTGTCTGTGTCCACCCTACAGTCACACCCCCATAAACCCAGGTCCACTGGGGAGTTCAGTGCTAACGAGCATCGAGCCACGCAACGGTCCGGTCCCCGAGACGGTGCGGCGGGAGGCTGGAAACCTGTCCAGTAAGTCAGCGAAGACACAGCACCGGGAAGGGACAGGCCGAGCTACGGAGCAGCTGCACGTCGGCATCCAGAGGCCGACGCACGTGCATGATGACCGGAAACCAACCGCGAAGGGCCGGGAGCCCCGTCAACACCCCGAGTCCCCTGATGGCACCTAAAACAAGAGAAGGGCCGGCTCCGGCCGCGGTGCCCATCCCGGGACGCAGACGAAACACGTCCGGGAAACATTTCCATGTGAGACGTGAGCTGGGAGCCGACGCCCGGGCAGACCCTGGCAGAACCCC
>NW_005353666.1:1250508-1251885 GCF_000412655.1 Myotis brandtii | reverse complement strand
CACCGGGCGGCGCCCTGGGAAACCGAGCGTTGAGCGTGACCGGCTCTCCCACTCCTGGCATCCGTGAGAATGGACCTGCGGGCACCAACACCCTGTGCACGCGTGTGTGGGGACACACGTGTCCACGTCTCTCGTCTGGACTTGTGCTCAGGGCGGGTGGGCACACAGGGGGCCTGGGCTTCTAACCCGTCCCTGCGACAACCAAGGGACACAAAGCGGCCACGAGCCACGTGTGTGTGAAGCTGAGCGACCCGCCTCACGAACTCAGGCCGACCTGCTGTCCACACGCAGCGTGACCACCTGCCGGCCCCCGATCGAGGTTCTGCCACGCGTGCACGCGGACATGCGTGGAAGGAGGGTGTGATGCCACGCGACATTCCTCTGGGAACGAGGGATATGGAAGACTCGGAAGTGTCACACTGTGTATCGGTCAGAGCCACGTGTCTGGTGTCCTCATTAGGGACGCCCTCCTGAACCATGTGGCACTGCACAGAATGCGATGTGAGCAGCGCAGGAACCCTCCGAGGCCCCTGAGGCCCTCCAAGCCCCCCAAGACCCTCCGAACCCCCCAAGACCCTCTGAGTCCCCCAGGACCCTCCAAGACCCCTGAGGCCCCTCGAGCCCCCTGAGGCCCCCTGAGCCCCACCTTTCAGCGTGGCCTTCTTCAGCACCTTCATGGCGTACAGCTGCCCGGCGTCCGGCCCCACGGCCTTGCGCACCAGGAACACCTGCAGAGGGAGACGGGACATGATCGGCCGCGCGTCCTTCTCCCCGTGTCCTGCCTGGACAAGGGACACACGGAGTCTGCGGAGCTTCCGACACAGCGAATGCGCACAGGGAAGGGGTAAGTGCAGCGTGTTCTCCAGCAGCCGGGAGGCACTCCCCTTGCTCCCACGGCTCTGTGGCGACATGTGTGTGCATGTGGCGATGTGTGTGCACATGTGGGTGCATGTCTGGCGACGTGTGTGTGCGTGTGTGTCAACGTGTATGTGCGTGTGTCACAGGAGAATCGTGTTGTTTCTGGTGCTGTGACCCTCCCACTAAGCATTTCATGTCAGAAGGAATCCACCTCCTTTTTAAACACAAGAACTCACTGTTCCAAGGGGCCTGCCCGGTTCCCTGTGAGCACCCCTCGGGCCCCTTGGGGGGCCCCCCGAGTTATTCTGAGGGCAAAGATCCTGCTCCCCGGTTTTGCGCTTTCTTCACCCACATTTCAGCTTTGAGGTGCTTGAGCTCACAGCCTGGTCTCCACGTGGCTCCCAGGGGCACATGGACAGTGAACGGCACTTTCTCAGCATTTCAGACCCGCATCAGGCCGACAGCCATGTCACCCGCGTTAGGGGCGGGGACAGCGTGTGTCACCCACGTTAGGGGCGG
>NW_005353666.1:1244715-1249294 GCF_000412655.1 Myotis brandtii | reverse complement strand
GACCTCCCGGTGCACAGGATGCGCTCGGAGGCAGCGGAGGGGACTCACCTTCCCGTAGGAGCCTTGTCCCAAGACCTTCAGCAGCTCAAACTGGGAGGGGTCGGCCTTCTCGCAGCCGTCCTTCACGTGGTGGCTGATGTCGATCTCCTTGACCACGCCCTCCTCCTGCAAGACAGGCGCCCGGTGAACACGCTTCGTGCCAGCGATGCCGCCTGCAGCCGTGGGCGCCCGGCTTCTCCCCACGACGTCTGCCACACGGCCTTACCACGTCCCAGGGAAATGGAGGGGCTCCGGGAGACCAGCCTGCCTCTGAGGGGTGCGGGCAAGGTCTGCACAGGGAGGGACGGGGGGCTCGGGGACAAGGCCACCCTGGGAACTTGTTTTAAAGCCCACACGGCCCCTCAGTGGACTCAGCCGTGGATGTGGCCTGGGAGACGCATCTGCTTCTCATGTCGGTCTCACTGCCCGACATCCAGCCACAGCGAATGCAACTGCCCTCCCACAGGCCATGTCCAGCAGCAGCGGCAGGGAGCTCGCCCAGCCCAGCGCCAGAGCCCCCAGCAGGAAAGAGCAGCCCCGGCCTTTAAACTAGAACACTGACCGAGCCCGCCGGCTGGCTCAGGGGGTGAGCGCTGACCTATGAGCCAGGAGGTCACAGTTCGATTCCGGTCAGGGCACAGGCCCGGGTTGCAGGCTCGAGTCCCCACCGGCCCCCCTGCAAGCCCCTGTCTCAGCACAACCTGTATTCACCGCCCACGTGCCCTGGGCAGGAGCGAGTCGCAAGGAAGACAGAGGTTAGTGAAAGCGACGGGGAGATGCGCACACGCTCGCGGGGAAGGGAGAAGGATGGTACTTGTGGTCCATTCCCCGGCGCCGATTGAACACAAGGAGGAGGCTCCGCGATTCACTGCGGGGAGCGCTGCCATGCGGACAGGGCTCGGCTTCCAAGAAAACAGCTGTTGACTGGAACTCGCTCCCATCGGCAAGTGCTCCCGCAGCACCGCCGGCCGTGCTGGTCAGTGAATCCACTGGACCGCTGGCCCGGCCGGGTGGGAACTGCAGCTGGACCGAGCTCCGTCCCAGCACGGGCTGCCCAGCCCGGCCGACGTCTGCTCAGAGTGAGCCCGGGCATCGCGATGAAACACAAAGCTTCCCAGACCCGCGCTGCCCAAGCTGTCCCCTCCCTCACCGCCCGCCAGATGTACCTCCCCCGGGGCTGTCACAAGACACCACGGCCCAGACGCTGGTGGTCCATGAGGTCCCGAAGGCTGGCGACCGCTGGCCCTGAGACACTGCTTTCCTTCTTCCTAAGCCCACCCACCTGGGGACAGAGCGCGGCTCCTAGTGCACTACTCCACGCTGCCGCGTCCGGGCCAGCGTGGGCGTGGGGGCCACAGAGGGCGGAGGACAGACACCCTGCCCAGAGCACACACCTCCTGCCGCGTCCAGGCCAGCGTGGGCGTGGGAGCCACAGAGGGCGGAGGACAGACACCCTGCCCAGAGCACACACCTGCTGCCGCGTCCGGGCCAGCGTGGGCGTGGGAGCCACAGAGGGCGGAGGACAGACACCCTGCCCAGAGCACACACCTCCTGCCGCGTCCAGGCCAGCGTGGGCGTGGGAGCCACAGAGGGCGGAGGACAGACACCCTGCCCAGAGCACACACCTCCTGCCGCGTCCAGGCCAGCGTGGGCGTGGGAGCCACAGAGGGCGGAGGACAGACACCCTGCCCAGAGCACACACCTCCTGCCGCGTCCAGGCCAGCGTGGGCGTGGGAGCCACAGAGGGCGGAGGACAGACACCCTGCCCAGAGCACACACCTCCTGCCGCGTCCAGGCCAGCGTGGGCGTGGGAGCCACAGAGGGCGGAGGACAGACACCCTGCCCCCGGAGCACACGCCTGCCCCAGGAGTCACCCTCGCGGCCGCCCGTAACCGCCGAGGGGGCCGAGCTGGCGTGCCATATTTCTCGACTCTCCTGGGGACAGGACCCTCGTGGACACGATGCAATCTTGGCATCTTCCCAGAAAACCACACAGGTGACCCCCCCCCCCAGACGGAGGCCAGAGGGGAGGACCCCCAGTTTTTCGGTGAGGAACCGGTTCTCCCAGGACCACACACGAGGGATAGAATCCAGCCGTGACCGACGACTCTCTTCTGGGGCTGAGTTTATCTCAGTGCTTCTGGGACAGCCGACATAGGAACCCTCTGGGCCCCGCCGATCAGCACACAGACCTCACCCGCGCTGACAGGGCCGCCAAAGGCTTTTGGCAAAGTCTGAGCAACCGGAACACAAACAAGCAAGCGATGTGTGAGTTTTGCGCAAAGAACTTGATGTTTCCAGTTAGGAAGTCTGGGTTTCGGTCTGGACCCTGCTTCTTCCTGGTTTTAGGGTTTTGGACACATAGTCTGCTCAGTGTCACTTACCCAACAGCGCAGGTGAGCCATGGGTTAAACATTACACGTACGCCCCAGCCGGTGTGGCTCAGTGGACAGAGCGTCGGCCTGCGGACTGAAGGGTCCCAGGTCTGATTCCCCGTCAGAGCACGGGTTGCAGGCTCCATCCCCAGTGCGGGGCGTACAGAAGGCAGCCGATCACTGATTCTCTCTCATCACTGATGTTTCTTTCTCTCCCCCACCTTCCTCTCTGAAATCAATAAAATATATATTTCTTTTAAAAATTGCCCTTACTTTAATAAATATACGGAAAATAGCATATCCCAGATTATGAACAAAGAGATTCTTTGAGAAAAAAAAATTAGCAAGATAGTAAATGCAACAGGGAAAGCAGACAACCTTCAAAGCCGTACAAAGTAGTAAAACGACAACTGAAGGGGAGACCAGAAGCAGACGGAAACATCACAGGACAAAGTAGACGGAGTGAGTGGGGAGAAATGGCGGAGGCAGGGCTGTGAATTCCCTCCTGTGCATGGGTGTCTGCCTCAGTTCACTGACTGACTGACTGATCGCCTAAGCATTTACTTCTGGCTTTATCGACGTGTCACAGCAGGTAAAACGGTAAGATGTTTAAAGGGAGCGTCGTGCGGTGTGATGCAGGCCGTGCGGCTGCTGCGAAGGAAGCCCTCCAATCCAGTCCCTTCCCACCAGACGAAGCTCCGTGGGGACCCTACTCTTCCCAACAGATAAGAACGGTTTTACACTAACAAACCAGGAGGGAGCAGATGCTTTCAAAACTCCCGTGTACCCCACCGTCTGTACACGAGCCACCCCTGACTCCCGACAGGCACAGGCCCGCCGTGGGGGACACCGTGCACATGCCGGGCTCTGCCGCAGCTCCGCTTCCCGAGCTGACCGACTCCTCACAGTGTGGGGTGGGGGTGGGCAGTGGGGGGGTGAGTTTAAAAAGAGAACATGCTGCGGCTACTCCCCGAAGAGCTGTAACGGTTTGTCTGTTTTCATCTCTGCATGAGAAGCCAGAAGCACGACGCCAGGTGTTGGGTCTGACCTGGGCGGGGCAGGGCGGGGAGCAGGGAGAGGGGGGCTCGGAGGCGCAGGGACCACCCTCGGCGGCTTGGCCTGGAGTCCAGACGGCCCAGCGAGGACAGGTGCCCCAGCGCCGAGCGCAGGGCGAGCTTGCTCGTTCCGTCTGTTTGTTTACTGTGCGATAAACACACTGCATTTCCAGAGAAGAAAGCGCACTTCTGTCCTAAACACGATGCCCCGATGGGCCCTGAGTCCGTGCTGTTGGTGATCCTCCCGCATCTGGACACCCTCGCATCCCGACGTCCGGGACGGAGGGCGACTGTCCTGCCCACGCTGTTTCCTGTTAAACAGCTCACGGGAGGGCTGAGGCTCAGAGCAAGGCCCACGCCGGGCGCATCGGAAGAAGGGACGGTCCGGGGCCTCTTCATCCACAGGGCTCACCGTCTCTCGTTGGAAAGGGATTCCCTCCATCGACTGGGAAGGATTCGGTTTGAGGTGGGAGGGAGCTTGTTGGGAAATCCAGTCACTTCCGGTGGAGATGGGCCCACAGGCGAGAGTGGGTGACTCCAAGTCACAACCAGGACGAGGCGGGGGGCCCCCGCTCCTGACCCCAACACTCAGCTCCTTTTACCCGAAAGCACGTGCCCCCACCCCTGACCCCCTCGGGGAACAGGGGTGACCACACACACACAGATGGGCCGTGATCTGATTAAGAGTTGGTAACCTGGCCGGCGTGGTGCATCGACCTATGAACCAGGAGGTCACAGGTCTATTCCCGGTCGGGGCACATGCCCGGGTTGCAGGCTCGATCCCCAGTGTGGGGCGTGCAGGAGGCAGCCAATCAATGATTCTCTCTCATCGTTGATGTTTCTCTCTCTCTCCCTCTCCCTTCCTCTCTGAAATCAACAAAATATATATTTTTAAAAGGCTGATAAGTGAGCAGTCTCAGGAACTGCCTCCTGGAGAGCGAGACCGGAAGACCCGCCTGTGAGAGGGAGGCAACCCAGGCACGTGGGCCGTGGGCGGGGCAGTGGCGTGGTCCCTGGTGCTGGTGTGCGTGAGCCGTGGGACCTGGGCAAGTGCCTCGGCCACCCCTCACCTCCCCCCTCTGGGACGCAGGGGGAGACGAGACAGCACTG
>NW_005353666.1:1242901-1244239 GCF_000412655.1 Myotis brandtii | reverse complement strand
AGCTGTGACCAGGGCTCCCATGCCATGTTTCTAAAAAATCCTCCCCGAGGATATTTCTTCCCATTGATTTTTAGAGAGAGTGGAAGGGAGGGGGCGAGGCAGCGAGAGAAACATCGATGCGCCAGAGACTGCTGCCTCCTGCACGTGCCCTGACTGGGGCCGGGATGGAGCCTGCAGCCAAGGAACGTGCCCTCGATCGGAATCAAACCCGAGACCCCTCCGTCCGCGGGCTGATGCTCCGACCACTGAGCCGAACGGGCTGGGGCTCCCAGGCCATGCTTGTACCGTCCCACCGCCCCAGGGGTCGCGAGAGCCTGCACAGACACAGGCACAGCGGTGTGACGGAGGAGACTGCGCTTAGGACCCAGGGGACTCGGAGCCTGTGGGGGGACCCAGGACCCCCCATCGCCGCCCGTGTTCAGCGAGAAAGCCAGGTGGAAGGGGTGTCTTCCTGGCCTGGGATACAGACCACAGCGGGCACAGCCGTGCAGGGATGCAGTGAGCAGCCATGAGTCACACGGCCCAGCCCTGGGCTCGGCCCGGCCTGCGAGGGGTTTGTGAACATGCCCAGTGTCTGTTTATGCAGCTCAGTAAACTGTATACAGTTGTGCTGTTTTCTGGGTTGGATTTTTTACAGAGAGGAAGGGAGAGGGATAGAGAGTCAGAAACATCGATGAGAGAGAAACATCGATCAGCCGCCTCCTGCATATCCCAAACTGGGGATGTGCCCGCAACCAAGGCACATGCCCCTGACCGGAATCGAACCCGGGACCCTTCAGTCCACAGGCCGACACCCTATCCACCGAGCCAAACGGGCCAGGGCCGGAACTAGTCGACGCTCAACCACTGAGCCACGCCGGCCGGGCGAGATCCACTGTACTTTTAATACAGTAGGTCCTCGGGTTGCGTCGGAGATCCGTTCCTGCGGCGCGTCATACACCATTTTCGCCGTAAGTCGGAACCCACCTACATAAGCACCTACGTCGCTCACATGGAGCACAGACACAGCAGCAATGAAGTGAAACAGTAAAAAGAAATTAAAAATTTAAAAGAAAGATGACAATTCCTGACCTTTACTTGTGGTAAATAAATAATAAAAAACAAAACATAAAGCACATATGAACATACGTCGAAATGACAGAACTTTTTTTTTTATAAATAAATGGGAGATGGGAGATGGCGATGTAACCACGAAACGACGGACGTCGAGTCTGACGTAACCCGGGACTGTCTGTACTATCTACGTTTCCCACTAGACAAGCTTTTCTGCAGGGACAGTACCAGGGCCATGGACAGGGCTCCCGGCCTGCCCTGTGAGCCCCGTATGCTGTATGACGT
>NW_005353666.1:1238789-1241992 GCF_000412655.1 Myotis brandtii | reverse complement strand
AGAAACATCGATGAGAGAGAAACATCGATCAGCCGCCTCCTGCATATCCCAAACTGGGGATGTGCCCGCAACCAAGGCACATGCCCCTGACCGGAATCGAACCCGGGACCCTTCAGTCCACAGGCCGACACCCTATCCACCGAGCCAAACGGGCCAGGGCCGGAACTATTTTTTTATAAATAAATGGGAGATGGGAGATGGCGATGTAACCACGAAACGACGGACGTCGAGTCTGACGTAACCCAGAACTGTCTGTATTCTCTACGTTTCCCACTAGACAAACTTTTCTGCAGGGACAGTACCAGGACCATGGACAGGGCTCCCGGCCTGCCCTGCGAGCCCCGTATGATGTATGACGTGCCACTGGGCGGTGACCCCACCACCCTCCCCACCCAGCCTCGACCCCGCCCACACCCACCTGGACTCTGGGGTCCACCTTGCCCCCAGGAGGAGCCTCTGTGCCCCCGCACGGCTTTACCCTCCCAGGTGGGATTCCGTGTCCCCAGACCCCCGCAGGCAGGCCACCAGCAGGCAGGCCACCAGCAGGCAGGCCAGGGACGAGAGAGAGGTCGGCTCTGGTTGGAGGGGCGGCCCGTACGTGTGTAAGCACTTCCTCCTCGCCGCCTGCCATCGGAACCATGGGGAGCTGTGCTGAGGGGCGTTCCCGTCTCGATCTGAAAAGGCCTGCGGAGCTGAGCCCCATCCAGCTGCTGTGCCGTCAGCGGCTCTCGGGCCGGCGGGGATCGTTGCGAGGGCACAGGCCGTGGAAATAACGCCTTTTAACGTGAACGGGGCATGTCTGGTAAGACCAAACTTCCAGGGACAGTAAAAGATCTCTAAATCGCCACCTCCGATCCCACGGCACGGCCCTTCTCGGCGGCTTAGCACCAGGGGCCACAGGAATTGGGTGTCGGTGACCACACGGCAATCGTCTCACCAGCACCAATCACACTTCACTAGCGCCACGCGCCACGGAGCTGCCATTCATTCTTCGTCACCAGGTTTATAGGATGACATTACGTTTCACAAAGTTCCTAGCAGAACACAAACACATGTAGAAGTCAACACACATTAATGTTCCCTAAGGAAGTAAGTGCCGAATTAGAAGCAGACAGCACTGAACTTCTAGTGTCTGCAGCGGTAGATGTGATTTCCCTCTTAACTGGGAAGCAGGCCACGTGAGAGCACTCGCCAGAGGTTCCTACGTCAGAGCTGCCAGGCTGCACCGACTCACAGGGCGGGAGAAAACCCTCGTGAGCCCTAACAGCTGTAACGCACAGCGTACGGCGAGAAGCTGGTTGTAGAGCTTAAGTATTTTTGTAACTTGCCGTCGATAAGAATTTGGAGGTTTAGGAAAAACACCTCACTATGTGTTTATCCTTCCTGCTACTTTGAAATGCATCCCATTGATCTTAGTTCGATTGCTGGCTTCTTTTTAGCCATAAAAGTTCACTTGGGGAAAATAGAGCTAAAGCAGAGACACAGACCAAAGTTGGAAAAACAAAACAATTATTTCTTTTTTTAAAAAAATATATTTTATTGATTTTTTACAGAGAGGAAGGGAGAGGGATAGAGAGTTAGAAACATCGATGAGAGAGAAACATCGATCAGCTGCCTCCTGCACACTCCCCACTGGGGATGTGCCCGAAACCCAGGTACATGCCCTTGACCGGAATCGAACCTGGGACCGTTCAGTCCCCAGGCCGACGCTCTATCCACTGAGCCAAACCGGTTTCGGCAAAACAATTATTTCAACAGCAATTCTAAGAAGATAAAGCGATCTGACAAGTTTTACGCTGAACCTGGATATTCTCTTACACGTCAGCCGGTTCCTGGAAATGAACATGTTGCCACCTGTGCGCTGAAAGCACGGAAACTGCTTATTCAGCAAACCTGCGGCCTCACGCGTGGGCCTGACCCGGCCCCAGTCACCGGGCTCCAGGCAGGACCCTGGCACTGTCACCTTTGACCTGTGAAGTGACCCCTCCCCTCTGCCTCCCGTCCGTCTCAGTGGCTGAAACGCTCATGGACCTGCACAGCCTCAAGCTGCAGAGGGCAGAGCAGCCGCGGGAAGAGCCTGGCGGGGAGACTGGAGCATCCTGCACACGTTTCGTAGCTAAGGGGGGCGGGGGGCGGGGGGGAGGAAGGGGGAGGCCGTGTGGGACCCGTTCCCGCCACTGCCCAGATGGCACCAGAAGACACACCCTGAGAAACACTTGCCTGTGACCGCGTGTCCTAAGAAACTACAAGCCTGCCCGGCCGGTGTGGCTCAGGGGTTGAGCATCGACCTATGAACCAGGAGGTCACAACTCGATTCCCGGTCAGGGCACATGCCTGGGTTACGGGCTCGATCCCCAGTGTGGGGCGTGCAGGAGGCAGCCGATCCATGATTCTCTCTCATCATTGATGTTTCTCCCTCTTTCTCCCTCTCCCTTCCTCGCTCTGAAATCAATGACAAAAAACACATTTATAAAGAACTAAAGCCCAGTGCATGCAACTCCTCTGGGTGCTTATTCAAAGCTCCGATAACCAAGAGGGTGGCAGCCTCCCGGCCTCCCGGCGTCCCCTCTGCGGCCGTGGCTGCTCCTCTCTGCTCATTCCCACCCCGGAAGCGCCGTGAGAGTGAAGAACGAGCGTGCTCGGGAAGCCATGTGCCGACGGACTGGTCCCCACAGTCCTTTATTCCCGGTGACGTAACGTAGTGAACAGTCAGCACATGTATGTACAGTGACTCAGAAGCTAGCCCACCGGGACAGACACACTGGAATTAAGTGCCAATAAAAATGTGCATCTCACAGTCTATTTTATGGCCGGGAAATGCCGTATAGTTACGCCATGAAATACTGTCAATAAATGAGAATGCCCAGGCCTCTATGGACGCACAGGGCCCTCGGTAGGTAACGAATTCCAACACGGGACCCATTTGCTCATTTTCGTATGTGATCAAACCTGTCACTCTTTTCCATCATATTTTATAGTAGTTCCCAACTGGGAGTTTAAATGAGAAAGAGGTTACGCCGCCATGCCGAGTTCTTAGTAAATAAATTCTTAGAAGGGCTGTAATCTCAGAATTCATCTCCGTAGGACCCGTTTCCTGTTGTGCAGATCATGACTGATCTGTTTGAAACGTGATATTGATCCAGAAACTCAGACACATTTGGCAGAACTCGGGGTTTTCATGAACAGTGACTAGAGATTCGCGT
>NW_005353666.1:1235529-1238742 GCF_000412655.1 Myotis brandtii | reverse complement strand
GGAGTGTCTCAGACACACAGCAGAGGTGGCCTGCAGCTGCCCGGCTGCCTCTGGCCCTCGGAGCACCTGGGTGGCGGGCACAGGTCTGCAAGGACGTGGGGCTCTGGGGGCTCAGGTTCCAGAAGAGCAGAGGGAACACATTGTTCTGTTCCACGTGGGAGGAGGAGACGGGGTGGCTGAGGGGCTGTGGGAGGTGGGTGCCTTTCGGGGAACAGGAGAGGCTCCGAGCTCTGAGGAGTCGCAGCAACCAACAACACGTGCCTCCAAGGACGCGGAGCCGCCACCCGCCTCATAAGCGAAGAGCTTTACAGAAGAGCCCGGGAGTGGATGGTCAGGTTGACACGAAAACGCTGGCCACGGGGCCGCCGCCTCCGGCCACAGCGAAGGCCAGGAGTCCACGTGCTTACTGGCTGGTGGGAGGAAGTGAGCTCATCTCTAACCACGCAACTGAGGGCGTCCAGGGCCCCGCCCGGGACCTCACCCGTTTTCACTGAAGAAAGACAGGAATGGGCGGGACCTGTCTGTAGAGCTACTCAATTGAATGTGCGGTTCAGTGGACCGTGTGGCTCTGTGGGCTGACTGTGTGGCCCTGTGGACTAAGCATGTGGCCCTGTGGAGTGAGCATGTGGCCCTGTGGAATGAGCATGTGGCTCTGTGGACTGAGTGTGTGGCTCTGTGGAATGAGCGTGTGGCTCTGTGGACTGAGCGTGTGGCCCTGTGGACTGAGCGTGTGGCCCTGTGGACTGGGCGTGTGGCCCTTTAGACTGAGCATGTGGCTCTGTGGACTGAATGCGTGGTTCTGTGGACTGAACGTGTGGCTCTGTGGATTGAGCGTGAGGCTCTGTGGGCTGATTGTGTGGCCCTGTGGAATGAGTGTGTGGCTCTGTGGACTAAGTGTGTGGCTCTGTGGAGTGAGCATGTGACCCTGTGGATTGAGCGTGTGGCTCTGTGGATTGAGCATGTGGCTCTGTGTACTGTGTGGCCCCGTGGACATGTGTTCTAACCGATTCACACGGGTACTGGAAAGCGAGCCGGCATGACTCACTGGCCAGGAACCAGCCTCCACTGCTGACCTACTCTGCTCCTGGCACCAGGGCTGCGCCTGTTGGACAGAAATCTACTGGAATTTGCCGTGTTTTATGGAAAAGCTGCACCCACAATGCATCTGTCCTCAGCGTTGTGTTAGTAAACTTTCTTAGTCACGGAGGATGAAGGCCTGAAGGTACTCTTAGAGAATGCAAACTGCACTCATGGCTTTATTTATTTATTTTTTAAATACATTTTTATTGATTTCAGGGAGGAAGGAGGAAAGAGAGAGAAAAGTCAATGATGAGAGAGAATCATTGATCAGCTGCCCCCTGTACACTCCACACTGGACATGTGCCCTGACTGGGAATCACCCTCCTGGTTCATCGGTCGACACTCAACCACTGAGCCACGCTGGCCGGACAGGGCTGCACTCATGGCTTTCCCATGGGCCCCAACGCTGCCTTTTAGCAGAAATTCAGGGGAAATAAGAGTGTTAGAGACGCCTCACCAGGGTCCCCAGCGTCTCCTCGTGAGAAGCCGACAGCGTGCTAGCCGTCTCGAAGGACGTTGGAGGAAGGTCCAGGCCACACAGGCTGTGTCGGACAGAAACATTTTCCAAAACGCCTCTCACTTTGTAAACAGGATAAACTAAACTCGTGCCATGTGAGCCGAGTGGAGATAAACTTGTAATCCAGTCGGGGAGACAAGATCTTCTATCCCCAAACACAGACCTTGAGGCTGTGGACCCGCCACGTGAGCATGTGGACAGAGAGGAGAGGTCGGAGGGGGAGGGGCTGGCTCGACCGGAGCGGAAACGGGCCAGCGGAGGTCTCGGACGTGGCCGGGAGAGGCTCCCAGGTGGCAGCCAGCAAAGCCAGGGTCGGCCTGCTCAGATTGCTTCCTTTCTAGATGGTTTTGTTTCTACCTTTCGCTTAAAACTTGGAAACAGCGGGAAATACATTCAGAAAAGTAAGTTATTAGTTCCCCGGCGGCGGGCGTGGAGGGCAAGGCCCTTCCAAGAATCGCAGGGAGGGGAGCCATCCGGGTCTGGCAGGTTCAACATCAACTTAAGGCCCATTTACAGATCCCCGGACGTGACCTCAAAGCTCCCTGAGGCCCGGGAGAGAGAAGATCCTATTTCAGGGCGCGGAGCACCAAGACGGACGGGCGCTTTAATCTTTCATGGACGGACGACGGGCGCTTTAATCTTTCATGGACGGGGGATGGAAAGAGCCAGTGTCAGAGCTCCGCAAAGATGCCCGCCAGGCCTCTCCTTGGGAAGGTGTGGGGGGGGCGGGGGGTGTGGGAGGACAGCAGAGGTGGAGCGAAGCTGAGGGCCAGCAATGGAAGCCCCGCATCGCGTCAGCAGCCCTTAGACCGGCCGTGGCGGGGCTGCTGCCGTCGCATGGTAACTGGCGTGTGTTAGGGGTCGACGTGTGTCCCCCAGGAAATATGCGGCGAAGTCCTGGCCCCCAGCCCCTGGGAGTGACCTTTGGACATGGAGCCGCTGCACATGTAATCAGTTAAGTGGGGGGAGGGTGGGTGACCAGTATGACCAAGTCCCGGTAAGAGGCCGCGTGAGCACACACGGAGGACCACACCACGGGGACGGCCAGGGACTGGCTGACGCTCCACGAGCTGGAGGAGGCGAGGAGGGGGCTCTGGAGAGAGGTGGCCTGTGAGCACAGCTCCGTTCAGAGCTCCTGGCTTCCCGGCTGTGAGCACACGTGCCGTTGTCTCAGCCCCCAGTGTGTGGGCGTCACGACCCCCACGGGACACGAGCCGCAGGCAGCAGCGGGCCTCCCACTGAGCTCCGTCAGCCCCCAGCCCCAGGGCGGCATGACCACCGGAGAGTCGATATTGTACGAGTCGCACCACAGCCTACAGCGGTAACAGCACCAGCGGCACAGGCCCTGTCACGGCTTCGAGGGGAGGAACGGCTCAGAGCGCAGGACGAGGAACAGGGAGATTTACTTCATGGGAGACGAGCTCGCAGGGCTGGGAGCCGGGGACAGACGGCTGGAGGGGGGACCGGAGACGGGGTGCTGGTCTGCACATGGGCACCACGGACCGCAACAGGAAACCCACGGAGCTGGAGGACGACGCACGGTCCCGGCGAAGCGCCCGGTAGCTGGTCGGCGGGTGCAATGGGAGAGCCGCCGTGAGAGCCGGTGCACCATCCGG
>NW_005353666.1:1226199-1235295 GCF_000412655.1 Myotis brandtii | reverse complement strand
GCCCGCTCTGCGCTCTGCTCGCTGGGCTGCCCTGCACAGGCCTGTCCCGGGCCTCCCTCCCCCGCTCCTCTGTTTTATTTGGCACCTTTGTTCCCGTCACAGGACCACGTGGCTACTCGGCAGACGGAGCGTGTGTGCGAGCCGTGTTCGTCTTCCTGCAACACGGCCACGCTGTTCCCGTCTGAATGGGCTCAGGAGCGGCTCGGCGACATCTCCGGTCACACGCACAGGCTGCTGCCATTATTCCCACCGTCCGCCTCCCGGCAGCAAGTCAACAAAGCCCTTCTCAGGAGGAGGGGGCATCGCGGACCACGTGGGAGCTGGGCCTCTGCTGCCGGCTCTGACCCCGGCCGGTCCTCCTCTCCAGGGAGGTCCCCACAGGGGCGGACGGCCAGGTGCCCATCACCTCACAGGCAGCTGTGCTCTCACGGGAACGATCCCGAGACGCAGATGGACGGATGGAACATTTGCAAACCGAAGATGGACCCTCAGCCACGTGGACGGCAGGGACGGGACTGAGTCAGCTCTGTACAGACTGTTGCAAAGCTGGTTCTGGGCGGAGAAGCTGGAGCCCGAAGAGCCTTGAACTTGGAGACGTTTGGCTCTACAGCCTGGAGTCACCATCAGGCCTCGGCCATGAGCTCCCGTCCATGTCTGTCCTTCCTCCATCTCTGTTGCAAAGCTGGTTCTGGGCGGAGAAGCTGGAGCCTGAAGAGCCTTGAATGTGGAGATGAGCCTTTGAACTTGGAGACATTTGGCTCCCCAGCCTGGAGTCGCCACCAGCCCTTGGCCATGAGCTCCCATCCATGTCTGTCCTCTCTCCATCTTCCCTCCTCCCTCCTCCCTCCTCCTCCTCCGCTCCTGCCAGCTGGGGCGCCACCTCCGTCCTCTTGGGACAGGCTCGGGGCCCCTCGGGGCTGATGGGAGGGGAGGTGGGAGCAGGACAGCATGGCCGGGTCACTCGCCCAGGTCAGCCAGGGCGGGGAACTGCCCAGCAGGCTGGTCACAGCGTCACGGCTCCGAGGGAAAGGCCCCGGAGGTGGTGTTAGAAGAAGCTGAGCTGATCCCGAGGAGGCAGAGGTTTTCAGGACGCTGGGCTCTGACCCACAGGCGGGGACTGGGAGTGGCCGAGGGCACAGCAGATCGGAAGCTGGGACCGGTGGGGGGGGGCGGGGATCAGAGTCACCTAATGGAGCCGGCTCCTCCTCGTCTCTCCCGGGGCTGCCAGACGGCCCGTGAGGGAGCGGTCGGCACGCTGTCCGTCCTTCGGGGAGACGCCCAATGAGGCGCTCTCGCGGCCACACCGAGGCGGACGGAGCAGTACTGGCTGGTGGCTTCTTCGCGGACCAAGTCCATCGAGGGGAGCGGCGGACCGCTCCTGCCCGCCAGGAGGGAGGTCTCTGCAGGCCGTGTCTCACACAGGCCGGGGCGGGGCTCCCGGAGCTGAAGGCACCGTCCACTTGCAGGGGGACAGGCAGACGCACAGCTCCGACAACACCGAGACGGCGAGGCTGGATTTAGCCACGACAACCAATCCCAAAACCAACGCCAGGTCCCGTTCTTGGTAAACAGCTGCCGACCAGGAACCAGACTAGCGACGGGCCATCGTCCACATGGGCTCAACGGTGTGACAAGGACGATGATGAGAAGCACATGCACCTCCCTCCTCCTCCTCCGCTCCTGCCAGCTGGGGCGCTGCCTCTGCCCTCTTGGGACAGGCTCGGGGGCCCCTCGGGGCTGATGGGAGAGGAGGTGGGAGCAGGACAGCAGGGCCAGGTCACTCGCCCAGGTCAGCCGGGGCGGGGAACTGCCCAGCAGCTGGTCACAGGCTGGTCACAGCGTCACGGCTCCGAGGGAAAGGCCCCGGAGGTGGTGTTAGAAGAAGCTGAGCTGATCCCGAGGAGGCAGAGGTTTTCAGGACGCTGGGCTCTGACCCACAGGCGGGGACTGGGAGTGGCCGAGGGCACAGCAGATCGGAAGCTGGGACCGGTGGGGGGGGGCGGGGATCAGAGTCACCTAATGGAGCCGGCTCCTCCTCGTCTCTCCCGGGGCTGCCAGACGGCCCGTGAGGGAGCGGTCGGCACGCTGTCCGTCCTTCGGGGAGACGCCCAATGAGGCGCTCTCGCGGCCACACCGAGGCGGACGGAGCAGTACTGGCTGGTGGCTTCTTCGCGGACCAAGTCCATCGAGGGGAGCGGCGGACCGCTCCTGCCCGCCAGGAGGGAGGTCTCTGCAGGCCGTGTCTCACACAGGCCGGGGCGGGGCTCCCGGAGCTGAAGGCACCGTCCACTTGCAGGGGGACAGGCAGACGCACAGCTCCGACAACACCGAGACGGCGAGGCTGGATTTAGCCACGACAACCAATCCCAAAACCAACGCCAGGTCCCGTTCTTGGTAAACAGCTGCCGACCAGGAACCAGACTAGCGACGGGCCATCGTCCACATGGGCTCAACGGTGTGACAAGGACGATGATGAGAAGCACATGCAGCAGGGGAGGTGACAGTGGGCGGGCAGATGGCATCGAATCCGCTGCTGCTGCTGGCCCACCCGCTGACCATCACACCTTTCCTGACCACCCGTCAGGCCAGACCCTTAGTCCAGTGGTCGGCAAACTGCGGCCCCTTGAGTGTGGCTCTTCCACAAAATACCACGTGCGGGCGCACACGTACAGTGCGATTGAAACTTCGTGGCCACACTCAAGGGGCCAAAGAGCCGCATGTGGCTCGAGAGCCGCAGTTTGCTGACCACTGCCTTAGTCAGTGCGTCATGGCTGCACATGGCTGGTCAGAGTCTGCCTGTCTTCCCAGCAGATGGGCTCCGAGGGCAGACACTGCTGTCTCGTTCCTGGACTCTCTCCAAGGCAGTGCCAGCTCGAGGGGGGGCTGAAGGTGCCGCTCCCACCAGGGTCGCTTCCTCTCCGACAGGCTGCCGTAGGAATTCGGGGCGTCTCTCACTCTGGGGGGATTTAGATCCCCTCACTTTGGGAATGTGAATGCTAATCTCTGACTCAGCACCTACGAGGAAGTCTTGCCCAATGGCTGGTTGAACAAGTGGATGGGAGCACAAAGCGATGATTCTTTGAACATAGAAGCTGCTGTTCTCACCCCGTTTTCAAGACTCAGTCATAACTCTGCATGCAGACCATTTGGACTAAAATGAATTTCAAACGTGTAGAAACGGGCGGAAAAAGCTCCTTACTTCACAACGTGAATAGAAACAGCAAGTGGAATACGCGTACGTTTTGAAAATGGTCTTCTCAAAACCAGTAGGAAATTAAATTCCAACCCTGAGGTCGTTTTTACTATATTATTCCCCTTGAAATCTGTCTTGCTCTTGCCTAGTGGACATCGGGAGCAACTTATTAAAATACCCTGCATATCCAGTACTTCTTAAAACCTCTTGCCCTCACCTGAAAAAGCTGATGATAAACAACAACAAAAAAAGAGTTAAAATATAAAATTAAAAATCCCAGCTAACTGGTCTGCCTGGGCCCGACTGACTGACTCCATGCAGGTCTTCCCTGAGCACCCACAGGCTGCAGGGCGCACAAGGAGGGAGGATAGAAATGAAGCCGTGTGTCTTTCCTGGTGAGCAAGTGCTACGCTGGCAGGTCCATGGGCCACAGCAAATGCTCTTAAATCCCGTCACACAGCAAAGCACCATTCACCCGCAGGAGGGCAGCGACTGCAGGCTGCCCGCCCAGCTCCCCCCAGTGCTCAGCACGGGTGCTGACTCCTGGCTGGCCCAGCGCCCCTCACCGGAGACCCTCCCTTCCCAAGCTCACCATCCAACTCCCTCTCTGAAAATCGTGTCCGTCAGACTTTCTCGAAAGAGTCTGGCTGCAGAGAAGCTGCAACCAAGTCACCTCCTCTGCACTGGGTCCCGGTTCCTGAGGCCCACGGTCCGTGGACACGTGTTCACTTTACCCACCAGACCACAGCCCTGGGTCTTCTCAGCCCTGGGCCTTCCCGCAGATTCCTGACGGCAGATCCCCACTGTGGTCCACGCCCGTGACCGAGACCCCAGGAACGTGACTGTCTCCTTAGTTATATTAGAAGCTCTGGGTCAGCAGAGCCTAAAAGGTGAGATTTACTGCAAGTCCTCAAGGTCTGGCTTGGAACTTAAAATTGCTTGCTAAGGCTTGATGCCATTCGAATAGGACAACTTATATCTGGAAGTCTCTAGCAGACACTCCTCTCTGAGGTTTAAAATATCACGCTGTGTGGGCACTGAAATCCAGTGTGACATGATCGCGAAAAGCGAACACTCGGCCTCTGATGGAAACGGAGAGGGCGGTGTGGGGGTGGCACCTGAGCCAGAAACGCGGGCAGGACGCTCACACGCTGCCTCCCTGCATCCCACGGCGTGTTTGCAAGGTGACCTCAGAACGAAAGCGGCACAAAGGCCTCACGGGACACAGCAGCCCAGAGACTGCTTTCTGTGGGAATAAGACCCCAGACACATGGCGAACGGTCGCGATAGAAAAGCCTTCCCTGCCCAAGACCTCACCACCCACAGAGAAAGCGTTTTACTTTGCAGATTGATGTGAATTTAGCCTGAAGCGGAAACCACCAGCCATCAGATCCACTGGTGGCCTCGGCCTCCGAGGTCCCGGCAGGCTCAGAACCCGAGGTCCCGGCAGGCTCAGAACCCGGGTCAGCTCCACAGGAGAGCGAGCCCGGCCCCCGGCTGCCCACGGAGCGGAGGAGGAGCTCTCACATCAGAGCCCCCAGTGCTTTTTGTTGAGCTGCAGCCCGGCTGGGCCTCCGGTTCCTGCCCACACAAACATCAAATGGAGAGCGAGTACCAAGCACCTCTCTCCAGCCGGCCGTCTGCGCCTGCTGTTTGGAGACCCGCAGACCTCAGAGAGTTCGAAGTGATGCCTTTGAAACGTGCCTCCCTGTCCACTGTGGGGGAGCCACGCTAAAGAGACCCCCCGCCTTCCTCGCTTTATCCATGAGAAGGGCGAGTAGCACCATGAGTTTAATTCTGCACAAATGTATCCTGAACACACAGCCTGCTGGGAGTCTGGGTGACGGAGCTTTTTTTTGAAGACCACAGCCATGGCACCGGTGTGGCAAACAAGCCATCCAAAGAGCGAAAGGACGGCCCACACAACGGGGAGGTGTTTGCAGAGTATATGCCTGACCAGGGACGTGTGTCTGGAATGTAGAAAGACCTCCGGCAACTCAACAGTAATTTTAAAAATCACGAAGACCACAGCCATGGCACCGGTGTGGCAAACAAGCCATCCAAAGAGCGAAAGGACGGCCCACACAACGGGGAGGTGTTTGCAGAGTATATGCCTGACCAGGGACGTGTGTCTGGAATGTAGAAAGACCTCCGGCAACTCAACAGTAATTTTAAAAATCACCTAATTTTTATTTTTATTTTTTATTTATTTATTTAATATTTTTAACTGGGTTAATTAGGCACTACAGTGAAACGTACAGCGCTCACTGTGGTGGAATTGATTCTTGCTCAGAAAGTATGGCAGCTCACAATGTACCCTATTCCAACTTGTGAAGCACCAGGGTACCTCTGGGATACAGCACAGGATACTGTTTTGGGCTTGCTCAAACTAATATTTTATGTGTGCTTTAGACTTAGCCAAAGCTACTTCCATATTAGACAGACTTGAATTTTCAACTATTTTGTGTGAAAAATGTGTTATGTTCTACTTGGCACTCTTGCTTCTGCCAGAAAGTTGACTAATGGCCTGTGTCAAATATGCTTACTGAGCCCTTGTGTCTAAGGACAGGCACTTGTACAGAGACAAGCCCTGTTCACATCTGGACCGCACTGTACATGTATGTATGTACACACTCTATATGCATATGTACAGGTGAGGCAAAAATAGGTTTACAGCTGTGAGTACACGAAGAGAGAGAGAGAGAGAGAGAGAGAGAGAGAGAGAGAAACATCAATGATGAGAGAGAATCGCTGATCAGCTGCCTCCTGCACGTCCCACACCGGGGGTCGAGTCTGCAACCCGGGCCTGAGCCCTGATCGGGAATCGAACCGTGACCTCCTGGTTCATAGGTCGATGCTCAACCCCTGAGCCACGCCAAACGGGCGTGACTTAGATTTCATGAAACTGTTTATGGAAAATGTCGTCATGGCCCTCGAGGGAACTGAGAGAAAATGACTCCTGAGGTGCCTGGGAGACGAGGCTTCCTCGGGCCGAGCGCGTGCCTCTCCCCTCCCATTCCAGCCGCACCAGCTCCAGGAAACGCCTGGAACTTTTCCCCGACCCCCAGCGGGCCCTGGGGCAAGGACCCAGGACGTCGGCTGTGACAATGAGAGAGGGTCTCGGCGGGACGCAACCCACTGGGGACGCGAGTCCCGGGTGTGACCTCTGCCGTGGGAACAGCCCCCCGCTTCGCAGTGGGGTGACTGAGTGTGAGCTGCTAACAAGTGCCTCCACGGCCCCGGGAACTTGTCCCGCCGGCGCTACCAGCGCACAGATGCTTGGCCCACACGCTCTCAGCTCACTCACCCGGCTGTGTGCGCGGAGGGAGTATTCCTCCGAGAAGCCCCGGTTACGGGCTCGGGGTCATTTCAAGGGGCGAGAGGACACCCGAGTGACTCCGAGGCTCCTGGGAAGCAGGGCATTGTGACCACTGTTTGGATCTGGATAGCCTCATGGGGAAGGCGGCATGGCAGGAGCTGGGGAGCCGAGCGCGGGCTGTCCCCTCGGAGCCTAGGGAGCCCCCCCACCCTTGCCCAGGTCTGTCCTTGGAGGAAAGCGCCCAGCCTCCTGCGTGGCCCGTGGGGCCGGCAGTCGCTCTGGGGGTGTTCATTCCGTCTCTCCCACGGCTGACACACGTTCACACCAAGTCCTGTTTACCCCCATCCAGGCAACCGGAAGCTAAGGCTGCCTTTTAACAATAGAGCGTGTATGAGCGAGAAACAGGAACTCAGCAGGGATGACGGGACAATGTGAGGCGGGTGTGCCTGGCGCTCCACTTCCGGAGCACAGAATGGGCTCAGCGGGTGCGGGCGCTCGCGGCGGACATCGGGGATGCGGGCAGGGCAGAGGGGGAGCCACGGTTCCTGCGGTTCCTGCACTGTGGGACGCACGGCTGGAGGTGAGAGAGACAGGGAAGCTGCTATTTAGTTCCTCCCCTATGGAGAGACGCTTGTCTAGACTGGTGGTTCTCAAACTAGGGTTCCCTGGAAACCTGGAGTCCCGTGGCCTGGCCCTGGGAAGAGGGGGAGGCCACAGAAAGATAAGGCCACGCACCCCACGCACCCAGAGGGCTCTCCTCCACGCACTGCAGCCCTGCGCACTGCACCCTGCAGCCCCGCACGGATGCTTACATCAGGGCCTGAACGGAGGCGGAGGCCAAACCCTGGTCTGCACCTGCGTTCAGGGTCAGTGCAGAGAGCACGCGGCTGCAGGGCGGACGGCAGGGCGTGAGCGTCACACCGACCTGGGCGCATCGACACACGCGGAGCACGCGCTGAGTGGCCAGAAGCCGGCTTCATTTGGAATGTGTCGTGTCGGGTGTGTCTTATTGGCTGTGACTGCCCAGCACTGGGGAGGCCGCCAACGGGACAGTCGGGCCCCGGGCGATGCCCTTCTCCACTCACCTCAGGCTGTGACTGCCCAGCACCGGGGAGGCCGCCAACGGGACAGTCGGGGCCCCGGGCGATGCCCTTCTCCACTCACCTCGGCATAAAGAGCAGCTACTCGCTTTGAATCGTATGGTCTTGTTCTCATTCCTGCTCTTTTCTTAAAAACAGGTAAAAACCTGGCTTCCTGACGCGTAGACGCCGACCCAGACTTGCTGTGGCGCCAGACCCCCCGGGGACGAAGTGAAGCGACAGCCAGGAGCACTATTCTCTTATTCCTGTTGGATTCCTCTCCGCTCCGGCCTCCCGTTCTAGCTCCTTCCATGTGTGTCACCACAACATCTCTTACAAGGCGCTGCCAGGACAGCAAGGCCAGCGGCAGGCGCCCGGGGAGAGGTTTCCCGGAGCCGCGGCCGAGAGGCGAGGCGTTCCTGCCGTGCGGCGCGAAGGTGGGAAAAGCGAGCCCTATTCACACTCCGGCCGCGTAACAGCATCACAGAGGACTGCGAGCGCTGTCTCTCCTGTGAATAACAGATACTCCCACCAACTCGGACCACGTGGCAGCGGGCGGACAGGAGATGATTCCGAAAGACGTAGCCGCCCAGCGCGGCCAAGCGGAAGCTGAGGACACCGTTCAAAGGAGAAAGCTCATGGCGAACGCAGATAAAACGCTGGGCAAGTAGGTCACAGGCTTCGTGACTCCGACACCGAAGCAGGTGCTCACAGCCAGCGCGTGGCCACTCCCAGGGCAGAGGGCTGCCCGCTCGGAGCCGCCTACGGAGTCTTGTACGTCGTCTGGTAACAGGTCCCTCCCGGTGATTTACCGAAGTGTGACCGTCAGGGGCGGGGCCGGCACCAAGTTGGCCGTGAGGCATAGGGAATGCAACGGCAAAGCAAACCACGCTGCGGTGTTCTCACAAAACGATTTCAGTAAATGAATCTGCGTAATCGTTTGTTCTGTAGAGTTATAACTGAATAGCTTCAGGAAGCGGGAAGCTAGGTACAATAAACAGAACAGCTTTTCTAGAATAAATGCCCATTTCTATCTTGTTTTGAGTCCCTCTTTAAGTTATTATTTACATAGTCTAGATGTTAGACTGGAGATTTTTATGAGAAAGAAAAGTACACAGAAAATGAACAAAAGCATCCTTACCCCCAAAGCACACGGAAGAATAAAGAATAACGTATAAAATAATACACTTCATCTTTTCAATGAATTTTTAAAAACCTAATTTCAATTTCCCCATTTACCATCTCAATGAAACCGGAAAATCTGAAAACGTGTCTCTATGTTTGGAAACGCACATTTAAAAGTATTATTATCTTCTCCAAATACACATGCTATGAAGGCCCATCCATGTTCTTCCTGGTGAGGAGCTGGCAGGCTTCCACCAACATTTCCAAACTGGTGCCTACAGCACCTGCGTGCACAGACCCTCATGGACCCACAGCATCGGGGCGTCCCAGGCCAGCGCCCTCGCCTCTCCCTCCGGGAGGAGGGGGTGTGTGGGGGGTGC